>NW_009703927.1:0-4705 GCF_000703405.1 Apaloderma vittatum | reverse complement strand
ATTCCTGCTACAGGCCAGGATGCTATTGGCCTTCTTGGCCACCTGGGCACACTGTTGGCTCAAATTCAACTGGCAGTCAGCCAACACCTCCAGGTCCTTTTCTGCCAGGCAGCTTTCCAGCCACTCCTCCACAAGCCTTGTAGTGTTGCCTGGGGTTGTTGTGACCCAGGCACAGGACCTGGCACTTAGCCTTGTTGAATCTCATACAACTGCCTCAGCCCATTGATCCAGCCTGTCCAGATCCCTCTGCAGAGCCTCCCCACCCTCAGGCAGATCAACATTCCTGTCCAGCTTCGTGTCATCTGCAAGCTTACTCAGGGTGCACTCAATTCTCTCATCCAGATCACTGATAAAGATACTAAACAGAAGTGATCCCAATAGGGAACACCACTTGTGACCAGCCACCAACTGGATTTATCTCCATTCACCACCACTCTTTGAACCCAGTCATCCAAACAGTTTTTTACCCACAGAGTATGCCTGTGCAAGCCATAAGCAGTTTCTCCATAAGAATGCTGCAGGAAACAGTGTCAAAGGCTTTACTAAAGTCCAGGCAGACAACATTCGCATCCTTTCCTTCATCCGCTAAGTGAGTCACCTTGTCACAGAAGAAGATCAGGTCAATCAAGCAGCATCTGACTTTCATAAACCCATGCTGACTGGGCCAATCGTCTGGCTGTCCTGTACATACTGCACAATGGCACTCAAGATAATCTGCTCCATAACCTTCTCCAGCACCAAGGTCTGACTGACAGGTCTGCAGTTCCCCAGATCTCCCTTATGGCCCGTCTTGTAGATAGGCATCACATTTTCTAACCTTTATACCTTTAGTGAAGCATTGATGCTTGCATCGGTCCAAAGTATAGACTTGCTATCTTGTTCCCCCAAGTCTTGTCTAATAGGATGAACAGGATCTCTTATACTGGAAGGGTTTTCAAACTTCAAAACAGTGATCAAGCCTCTGCTCTGCCATATCAGAGCAGCTTGGAAAATTCAAGCCAGTTTGGCCAAGCTCAAAGTCAATACCAAGGGTTTAAGCAAAAAAACTGGGTTGTATGTGCATAGCTCTGTATACTGGGTGTAGTAAATAATTATGAGGCTGGGCAGACTTTCACTCTGGTTGCTACATGAAAGCCATTCCTGGAGCTGTTCACTGCCTCCATGCCCTTAGAACAGTGTTCCTTCATGAACGTGATTACTTGCGCAAAGTCTCCCTGTTGGCTCTCAAAAAGAAACCAAAGCTGAATTATTTTTTTCCTATAAAAGAAAGTAAACTTTCCATCTGTAAAATTAAGCCCCAGTAACAAGAATAAAACACACCACTCCATCATCTAACAGAGCACTTTTTCTAGCAAATAAGGTACATAGCTAGGAAAAACACTAAGGTAGCCACTCAGTGTTTTTCCTAGCTATGTACCTTACTTGCTAGAAAAAGTGCTCAGTTAGATGATGGAGTGGTGTGTTAATCTAGACCAACTCTCCAACCATTTAGCCTAGAGTCATTAGGGAAAACATGCAAAGAGAACTGAAAGACAGTAAGGGAACAGAAACTGCCTGCAGATCAGAATAGATGCAGGATTTTCTTCCACAGAAAGAAGAAAGATATTTTAACCAGAAAAACTATCAAATTGTATCTTATTTCACAGGTATCTGCTGTACATTGCAAAACCCAGAATTGAATAATTGACTGCCAATGCCTCAGATATGTGTTTTTAGGCAATACTTCTTCCATGGAGAAGAATTCCATTTTAAGACTATGTTCAACCCCATGCTTTAGTTGCTTGAAAATACTCACAACTGATAGAAGCACAGAGAAAGACACTCTGGAGAATTTAGGAACAGTCTATCAAAGCAACTGCACAGCAGATTTAAGATATGCAGTTGAAGCATTTGAGCAGAAACATTTCAAAGCAAATAGTTGAGCTGATACACGCACACTATCTGTATTTAGTTTAATTCTACAAAATTAGTCTGCAGAGGTTCATTTACAAGCAAGGATTAGTTTCAGGAAAGACCAACTAGGACAGAAACTACAAGCAAGTGACCTTGCTAAATACTCCTCAACGGCTCCACAAAGCACTGATTGTTCACAGTCTTTAGCAAACAGTTCATGTATCAGGTGACTCAAGAGCTTTCAGCACAGTGCCTTCAATTCGAGCTGCAAACAGTACAGAGGGTTAACACCTTTTGTGCTAGTATCAAACATTTTGGCTTTTTCTGGGATTAGTCATATCAGCGAGCCAATGAGAACTGAACAGTAATCGTTTCACACACACTGCAGTGTGGAAACACATAAAAGATGTGCTCAGTATAAAAGGGTATCCAGAGCTTGGGAAAGCCTGTAGGTTTAGTCCTTAAGCCAGTCGTTTCTTCAGAGGTAGTCATAATCCTAGCACCAAGAAATCTCTGATTACTTGACAGAAGAAACTTATCTACAGCAGTTGTACTTCTTCCTACTGTCCTATTTCAGTGGCAGGTACTTTTTAAAGTACCATACAACTGTGTGTGCTAGACCAGTGCCAGATCAGGTACACGGCAGGCACCAGCAGCGACTTCCCAGCCCAGCAGGTAGGGTAAAGCTTCAGCCACGGAAACACAGCCTGTCACTGCCTGTTCTTTCCTATTGTCTCTTCTCATGTCCTCCCTGTCATCAACTCCAGCAAGACAGCAGCCACAGCAAAAGTCAGGTCCGCTCACTCATCCAACTGCCTTGGATTGGAAAGTTTGTCTTGAGCAGGTAGTGGCAGCATGTCAACCCCTCTCCCTCCACACACAGCTCATGAAATTACATCCTGCAAGGATATGAAAACATTGAATAAAATATCACTACTCAACACGGTACTTCTATTTGGATTTCCTTCAGAAACACAATCCTCCTCTCTACTCCTCCCCCTCAACTGCAGCTTCAGATCTTGGAATATTGATAATTAACTCCTGCTTTAAACCAAATATAATTCCAAAGCTTCTTGATAAAGGAACTGTTTTATTTCAGTCATGACCTCCATCACAGAGCAGCTTTCATAAATATTAGAAGAAAAAAAACTTAGGATTTTCTACCACATGCCTCAGAGAATCTGAAGTCAATGTAAACTATCCAGCTTAATAATGCAAGAGACAAGATGATGCCTCCTCCAATGTTGTCAGTTCTCTATTAAAAAAAAAAGTTTACCTGGGAGATATGGTTGATGGAGGACTCCATCCTCCGTAGCTGGGATGCTTGGATGTCCAGCAGTTGTAACACATTGTTGGCCAGTGCATTGATCTGATAAGCAACACTGGCTAGAGATTGAGTTGTGTAGGCTTTGGTCTCTTCTAACGCTTTCCTTTTATCTGGAGCCTGTAAAGCAAAAGAACAAGACATTTGCTTAAGGCCAGGAAAAAGGTAGGGGAAAAGGACAGGAAGAAAACCCACAACCTAGATTTAGAAGTATCTATAATCAAGAATATCTGACTGTGCAGTCCAAGTGTTTGACCTGCATCTACATAAAAAAATTCTTAGTAATAAGGATGAGATACAGAATTTGGAACTATTTAACCATAGTAAAATTACATGCCAGGAAATAATTCATTCAGTAGGAAAAAATAACACTACTGTGATTTGCCAGAGTTTCTAAAGCCAGTCTGATCCTTCATTTCCCAAAAGACCTTCAATTCCCCAGGAACACCAAAAAGTAGCTTTTGCTATCTCTTATGAGGTCACACAGTCTAGGTCAATTAAGGAAAAATGGTGGTACATGCCACTTACAAAGCCAACCCTCCAGATATGCTGGCTCCTACTCCCACAGTCCAGGAGGTGCGAGTAGAGCATCAGGTCATAAACAGAAGGCTCCTGCATGCAGGAATATTTGTGAAATTATCCCTCCTCACACAAAAGGTTAATGAATTTCCTCAGCTGTCAAGAAAAGTTTATCGTTGACTGAGAAGACAAATATTTTGATGTGTCAGAAAGGAGCACAGCTTCCTCCCAAAGGACAAAAATACAGGGAGAAGATTATTTTCCCCACTGAAATCACACCTTGTTACGGTAAAGTTGTCAAATCTGTCCTGAGGCATTGCTCTCTAGTCAGAGGGCAGGTTACTGTCCAGGATCAGCAACCACTTACATGACTCAAATCACATGGCCCAGGCAGGTCCCTTCTCACTGGCAGGATGGGAGTTACCAACACCAGCTCCACCTGGAAAAACACACGTGCACCCCGCTCCGATATGCTCCCTCTAACACAGCTTGGGAGCTGGTAGTGGAGGCCACGTACTTCACCTGCTACCAAACTCGTGAACTGCAGCTACCCCAAAGCCTCTTTTCATCCCTCCGGAGGAAGGGTGCACTGCATTAGGGAAGGAATTGCAGTACACAATGACTCAGTGCTAGCATAGTTTCCTCCTCCTTTTATTTATTTGTGGAGTAGTTGGTTGATCTCAGCAATCAAAGGGAAAGGTTCATATTAATAGTCCCTTCCAACCAGGTCCCTGCCTTTTTTTATTGCTGATTTCTTTGAATAGCATTTGACACACATTGTACGCAACAGTTACAATACTAAGCACAAAGTCAGGAAACAAAGACATTCCGTTTGCATTCAACTGAGCCCCGTGTTTTCCAGTTTCCATGCAGTCATTCATTCTTAACTCCTGACTCCTATTTCTTCATCTCAACATTTTACTTTAACATCCACAAGTGTTAAATCTGTCCCCAAGTTAAAGTATGAGA
>NW_009703926.1:0-3784 GCF_000703405.1 Apaloderma vittatum | reverse complement strand
AGTCAAACTTACCTGTCTTCAATTTTCTCCATTTTTTTTTCTTGTTTTCTGCTCTTCTGGGCCATAAGAACCCCAGAGTCAACCTGAGGTATCTGCTAGACCCTCTCTGCCTCTGTAGGGCAGGCACATGGATGTCCTGTGGGTGATGGGTACAGTCTTTCTGCAGCTGGTGTTGCTCTCACTGCTCTGTCTGCCTCCTCTGCAGGTTATCTCCTTTCCCTCTTCAGAAGCATTAAAGTTTTAGTTGAATCACAACCTCTGCCTCCATGTAATCCTTTTCGTGGTGGACATTGTCTCATACTGCCAAGGAAGGAAGGCATTGCCTTGGATGCCAGGGCATAAGGTGAGAGTGCAGATGGCTCTTCCATCATTCTCATGCAGTGGTGATTAAGCCCTGTATTCCATCATCTCTGCTTACATATGGTCTATTCATGGTCTGTACATGTGCCTGTAGAGGTTGAGCACTGCTGTTTCCTAGAGAAAAGCCCAGTACCGCTCGAGGCTTCGAGAGGTCAACAGCTCACAAGGTTTCCTGAACAGAATTCCTCCTTCATTGGACAACCCTGCGCTGGTAGAAGGCACTCCACCAGAAGGAAGTCCCAAAGTTGCAACCAAGAGCTGCAAGAGAGAAGAGCTGCTGGAAATGACTCGACAAGGGGAACAAAGAATGAAATGGGGAGGAGAGGATGCTTGTGTTTTGCACATCTGAAATTCCTGTGCTGTGGTCTTCTCCAGCAGTGACACGTGTTGCTCACACAGCCAACATCTTCTGCCATTTAAGGAGAGGATTCAAAGCGGAATAATCCTGCATGTCATGATCAATCACACATACCATCCTGTGCAACATCTTGGGGATCTCTCCTTTCCTGATGCCTGTGTCTTCTCTCTCTCCATCCTCAAGCCCTTGGCTGGCTTGGCCTCTCCTGGCTCCTGCATGCTCTTTAGCCCCAGGGTCCTGTCAGCACATCCCAAAGCTTCAGCTCTCACAAACACAACCATCTCTCACTTTCCCTTCCACATTGTCTGGCTTGGCTACAGATGGTTCCACCAGGCCCTGAGGCCTCTCCCAGCATAGCTCTAGGATGTAGCTCTCAGACACTTGAAGAATGACACCTAGAGCCTGGTAGGCCCTAACTGTCCTTGTGAAACCCTTCAGGCAGTGTCATCTTTCTCCCTTTCTCCAAACAAATGTACCTCCTGAACGAGGGAATGCCTTTACCCACAGGCAGTGGCCTGAAATAGCCACAAGACTATTGCTCATGGAGATGTTAGAGACCTGCATGACAGCTGACCTTGGTAAGGACAGATGCATTCTGTGCTGTGCTGTATGTAATCTCTTGACACCCTTAGCAATGATGTCACAAGTGTGTCTGTGCCTTTTTCTAGCTGATTACAAAGGACCATGCCCAGATATATTTTGAGTACCTCCAAGGATTGAAACTCCACAGTCTCTCTGGACATCTTGTGCCAGAGTTTCCTCACCCTCACAGTGCTTCCACACAGGATTTCCTGGTATTCAGAGTCTCCTGTGTTTCAATTTGTGCTCAGTGCCTCTTGTCCTGTAACAGGGCACCACATAGAAGAGCCTGGCTCTCTTTTCTTCAGCCCTTCCTTCAGATATTTTTACACATTGAGAAGATCTCCCCTGAGACTGCTCTCCTCTATGCTGAACTGTCTTAGCTCTCTCAGCCTTTCTCCATAAGAGACATGATCCACAGCCTTCATCATCTGAGTGGCCCTTGGTTTGAGTGCCTCCAATAGGTATGTGATGTGCAGTTCCCAGGGAAAACACACCCACCTACACCCTCTGGAGTCACAAGCGCACTGCTTATACAACCGTCCCTCCAGCTGCTGGCATAAAGAGAGAAAGACCCTGTGAACATTCTCCAGTGGCTGGCACCTAGGTCTAAACTCCCCACAGCCATTTGTTGATTACCCAGTTGCTGGCACATGGATCTTTCTTTCCCAACAGTCCTTCACCCTCAGACCTTGCAGCACTCACACGTGGGAAAGGGATCGAAGATACACTGCGGGATGATTAAGAAAGAGTTTAATCAGAAGGTAGAAGGGACTGTAATGATCAGGTGCAGTGTTCATCCCAACAAGTGCACTACATAGAACATGCTTAGATGCAGGAACCTCGTTTCATCCTTTGTCCTCTCTATTGCCTTCCCTTGCTCCTTCCCAATTCTCTGCTTACCCCACCTCTCACCCTTCCCCTCAGCATTCCTTAATAAGTGTTGCTTAATCCTGCAGAACTCCCTCAAACATCCATCATCCTCATGTCTCTCTGGTCACTTCCTATCCCTTAAGAAGCTCAGCCTGACACACTTCAAGGCTCCATCTGCAGTTTCTTAATGGCCCATGGACTAGCAGCTGAAGAGCTCTGCTCTCCCTCCTTGAGAGACTGGGGTCATTTTGTGCTTTGTTTTTCACTTTTCCTTTTAAATCTTCTTTCCTTTGAAACAAAGATAACTTAATTTAAGAATCTTAGTGAACCACTTGTTTTCACTTTCCACGTGCTTTTACAGTGTCCCCTGATGAAATTCCTCATGTATGAGAGATGGGCTCCTATCTCCAGAGAAAACTGGATCTTCCCAATTTGGGCTGTGGGGGCAAACCACATGCTGAGCTCAGTCTTTCAACTGTCTCCCTGCAACAGCTGCAGCACCATGATTCCTTGGCATTCAGGTTTAAGGACACCTGGGATGTTACAAACATGAAGGTAGTGGTGAACTGAACAATCAGTCTCAGATGTAAGGTAGATGAGCAAAAGCACTCAGGTCATGTGAAATGTCTCTGGAAGGAGTTAGTTTGTACCTCCATATTCCAACATATTTATTGTTTGACCTCCCAGATGTACTGCATTTACTGTGAGGAACTGATACCTCTCACTCAGGTATTTTATACAGCCCACAAACAGAACAGACGTGAATTCCCCCTGAAAGGTGTGCTGGGGTAAATCCGTTTTTACCATCGATGTTGGAGTAATAAAATAAACCACTGTTGTAAGGCAAGGTGATGGTTTATCTGAGATGAAGTCTGGACCTGCCAGGGCTAAGGAACAGGTGGGAGACCACAGCAAAGAGAACTTGGAGAGATCTGATAAACAATTCTGTTTGTCCTTTTTTTTTTAGAACAAACTTCAGCCATGTAAGAGCTGAAGCCTGTTGCAGTTCGTTCCCTGTTTGCTAATTCCTGGGTGCATTGGTTTCTTAACTGAACCATTCCTAACTGCCTAATTTGAATGCACAAGGAGATTGTTTGGGGAAAAAAAAAATGCACAAAACAAACACTGTGTGAGAGTTGATGATGCACTTGAAAAGGGAGCCAAGCTATGATGAGACACACAGTAAGCTGAGCATCCATCCCTCTGGAGAAATGAGATCAGTTTATTCACGTCACCATGAAATCCCTGTTCCGTGTCCTCACACCAGCAACTTGACCTTCACAAAAGGAAAAAAGAACTCAGCATCCTTGTCAAGATGAGGACAGAGGAGAAGGTACTTGACATGGGCTGAATGAGAACCTGTGCCCGCTGTGGTGCATTTCCGAGACAAGGCTGACAGGTCATTACAGACAGGTCAGCGAGGCTGTTTGCTGCCTTCAGGAGCACAGATCGACAGCAGCCACGGAGGACAAAAGATGCTGAGCGCAGGCACCGACGCCAAGGGGAATCTGGTGAGCCCGGTGCCGCTGTGTCGATGCTGGTGCCGGTGGGTCAGTGGAAGCGCCGCGGGGCCCAGGGCCGGCAGGACGAGGGGGCAGCGCGCCCTGGCGGCCC
>NW_009703925.1:0-14452 GCF_000703405.1 Apaloderma vittatum | reverse complement strand
GACAGAGATGGGAAAACCATCTCTTAGGTCTGTGCAAATGGTGTTCTTCATCCTCCATCTTCTGCTCTTTCTGATTTCCATCATGTTCTCAACAAAGTCAATGTGTCATTAACAGATGGGAGGTTTCTCTGCAGCTCTCCATCAGACAAAAGATGAAGAGTAAAGTCCACCTGCAAGAGCAGAGTCAGGCCTTTCGACTTATGTGGGTAAAGCATTGGCCATCTGGGTTCTAATGCCTCATTCTCATGCAAGGCTTTATTATTTCCCAACCAAGAAGCTTTCCTTGTATTGACGACTTGTGGTATTTGTTGCATCTTTCACTCTCCAGGCTAGCAGTTCTTCAAGAGAAAGAAAAAATTAAGTTACTCTTTTGAAGTCTCACAAGATATTATGGAGCTCCACATTTTTAATTATTTATTTCACTAGAGAAATAAAAAGCTATGTTTGTACCTGGCAACATAATTATTTACCAGGGCCATCTGTATGACCTGAAATGGAACAGGGGACCCTGTGTTCCCCCACCAGTGCCACAGGAAATCCTATCCCTCACACACAGGCAGTCCTATCCCACACACTTTCAGAAGCTTTCCTGATGCAAAGTTCAGTTCCTTTTAAACCACAGAAACCTAAAATTATGCTTTCATTAAAATTCATATATGTCACTACTTCTAATTAGAAGTTTAAACCTCAGCAGTGTCTTTTTTCTGATTTTTGTATGATTTTCTTCTATCACGGACAAAAGGTAGTTGTTGTGATTCATGTTTCTTGTGTCTGTTATGAATGTCAAATAAATACAATCTTTTTTCTTTGACACAACTGTATTCATGATGTAGTACAGCACTGCTAGTACCCTGTAGAAAAAAAAAATCAATTTGATTATAAGCACACTTTTTTTTCAGCCTAGACATGATTTCTTTTCACTATTCAAAATTGAGTTTCAAAGCTGAAATGAGTTGATCTCTGTAAAAGAGAAATACACAGCTCTGCTTAATGATGTAATTTGTAGTTTTCAGTTAATTTACCATCTGTGGTGACTTAGATAGCTGCACAAAACATTATGAGTGTGATGTCCCTTATGAGAGACCATATGCACTTTATGCACCACAAATTGCTTAGAGATACTGGATGAACTAGGGCCAGGCAAAATTGAGCAGAACGTTTAATGTGTAATAGTCTTTCTAAAGAGTAACAAAAAATAAATTTAATATGATAGAAATAAAATTGTTCTGATGATAAATAATAACTTTTCTCTGTCTTACTAATAATTTCAAGAGAGCCTAAGTCTCTGTCTAGACAAACACAACTTGCTGACATGTCTATCCATGTTCCTTATGTGAAGAAACATCTTCTCACTGCACTGCTGATGCCCGGGGGATTTTGATGAGAGAAAGGAGCAGCTATGAGAGTGCAGCAGGCAGGTACCAGTTAGCAGTTCTGTTAATGGCACCAGGAGAGAGGAGGAAAAGGTCTGAACTTGCAACAGAGACCAGATGGAAATTGGAGCTGGATATACTGCAGTAGGAAGTGGCAGCTTTGGGCTCTGGTCACTTCTTCCATGATTTTATTTGTCCACTTCGAAGGTCTTCTGCTCTGCTCATTTCTATTTTTAAGTGTCTGCCTTCTTTGTGTTTGCCATCCTCTGGGACCATAAGTCTCAGAATGATAAGAGTTTGTAAGATACATTTGAAAAAAGATTTTGTTAAAAGTCACTCAGATGTGAATATTCACCATGTAGAGTATATAGTGTTCTCTTAATTTTTTTCCTGAGGATTCCCTGGGCTCTTATGACACTGAAGCCTTCATTCCTTTAAATCAGATTGTCTAAGGAAAAATCCAAGTCTATGAAAAAGACCCAAACTGTGAATTTGTACGAGTCAAACAAACAAAAAAATTATTATAACATTGAAAATGCGAGACAAACAGTGGAGATGGATGCTGTAACTGTACTGAATCCCACCGATCCCTCCAAGGGTTGCTCTGCTCCATGCCAGCAGCAGGAAGCCAGTGCTCACCTTTGGCACAGCAGCACTGTCTGTGCACACACCCTGGGGAGGTAAATCTGTCTTGGACTGCTGAACTCTTGAGAGACCTTCTGAAACTGCTGAGCAGTCAGGGTAACACTTGCAAAGGCAGATTTCAGCATGCCTTCTTCCCCATTGATTTCAAACACGGTCAAGAAGTAACAGCAGAAATAACAAACTTTGTCAGGCTCATTGTTAAGAACAGGTAAAAGCCACATATACCTTATGCTGAAAGGTGTTATTTCAAATAAAGAAAATTAGAAGAATCTGTATATTTTTCCCAAGCATCCCACTGAAATACACAGGTAACTTCCAGAACTCAGGAATACACATTAAATCCCACAATCTCTTCAAAGGCTCCAGCAGACATGCGAATAAGTCTTTAGGTAAAGAAGATTAAATCTGTGAAAGCACATTATTCTAAAATGTTCATCTCTGTTTTGGAAATGATTGAAACAGCTTTACAACTGAATTGTTTCTACTAAAGTATCCCTTAAGTGATCCAGGATAATCCTCCAAAAGTATAATTTCCATACCTGCAGGTTACAACCACAGTTTCCTACACTATGTGTTGAATGCTTTTGACTGGATACAAATACATTGGGTTAAACCAGCTTCATTTCCATCACAAATCTCTAATCCAAAAGGTACAGCAGTTTTGTAAACCTTCCCATGAGGTTCAAGGTATTTAGGTTTTCAGTAATACCTTTCTTTATTGCCAGATTTGACCAGCGGAGCCTTACATTATAAGGTAATAATGTTTTCAGAAAAGACTGACTCCTCTTCTTCGAAAATCAAAAGGTTATGATGTTTTTATCTGAATTTTGAAAGTTTGTTGCTTAGTATTTAGAGGGATTCACACCTCTGCCATTGCATTATTCTTTCTTTTAATCTTCAATGGCCTTTTAATACTACCTGTAAATTGGCATATCACCATTTAATGAGGACACTTGTTCTTTTTATTGATATTCTTTAAGTCTGTTGTGAAATCATACCTTTTACCAGATTAAACAATTTGACTTCTGCTGTCAGTGTTCTCTTTTTCATTTCCAATTACTCTAATTTTACAGCCAAATTTCCATGGGCAGAACTCTCCAGTAAGTACATTTTATGTTCTGTTAGCAAAGCGTGTTCACACTGTTCCTTCCCTCCTTCTCCATTGGCCAGTTGACTGAAATTGCTTGAACGAGATGGAGGGAATGATTAATTTAGCACATTTACATTCGCTCTCCAGCCACTCTGGCCATGAAAGACAACCCAAGGCCTTCGGTACTTTCAAGATTCACCCATCTCAACTGATCAACACAAGCCAGATTTCTGTGTGCACTTACACTAAAACATGTAGGAGGTGTGCATTAACTACAACATTTCTATTTTCACCCATTGGAAAGCAAGAGATTGAGTTATGGTGTTGGATATTCCAGATGCATTCCGTTAATGAAATAATTTTTAACCCCTTCATGCCTAATGTGTATTGAAGTAAGCAACATTAATTTAAAGTATTTTATTGATAAGTGTTTATATTAATGTGCCAGGTTAAAAACCCTTTAATCTTACAGCGGTTGCCAGGCAGATATCAGAGAATCTGCTGAAATGAAACCTGGGTAGTTCAGAACTAGCTCACCAGCCTAGGGGTACACCCAGAAAGTTGGCTGGTAGCCAACGGGAGGCCGAGATGGCTTTGACTGACCACAGTTCAGACTGGACTGGGCTTTAAAACGGGGCCCTGCCTGTGGCTATTTTGGACTTGTCTAAGAAGCAGCAGGATCTGCAGTCAGGCCCAGCCTCCCCCTTGGGTCGGACGCCATCCAAGGTTTTAATCCTCGAGGCTGAGACTCCTCATCTTTTTATGGGTGAGTGTATTTTATGATCCAGATCACTATTCTTTTGTTAAGAGTTGGGTGTAGTGTAGTAACCGTTCTTCTCAACTGATACCTGAATTTTTAAACTTGGAGGAGCTTTCATTTTTTAAATAAATCCAATTTAATTATGCACGTGGATTTTTCTGAGAATGGGTGCTCTCCTCGCAAGTAATTAGCAAAAATATATTCCCCGTCTTTGAATGAAAAATAAAGAGATAAATAAGGTAGCTTAAAAACTTACAGATTTTCACTTAACACTTCCACAGTCATCTCCAGCAATAAATGAGGTATCCAAGAGCTAAAGATTCCTGTATGAGGTCAGAACACAACTTCACTTGGCACAGAATGCTTTTTTCAACAATAATCTACAATTAATGTTCAGAAAAATAGGTGCTATGTGTCAGATTACCATTTTCCCATCTTGCCAAATGATGACTCTTGGCCTATGTGTTTATATGCAATATTACTCATATATATTTTGTTCTGCTTCTATTGATTTCATTTTCCATGTGCAAAGTGATTATTAAACTTCATTGACTTCTGTGTTGACTCAGATTAACAGTTTACTGTTTCCTGAAGATAATTTAGCCAGGATTTCTTCCATGATCATATGTCCTCTAAATAAACTCAGGTTAAGCCTTAGTAAAATATCCCTTTGCCCTTTGTTCCTTAGATGAATTAAAACAGCAAGAAAACACTTTTAGGCTTAAAATGACAGTCTGTCTGAGATATATGAAAAAAGAAGGTGATTAAAATACAGTGTACTGCATCTCATTGTCTGCCCTGCCATACTTGAATTTCACCATTTCTGGGACATTCTGGGAAGTGCCTGCACTTACAGAGTCCAGCCCTGTGAATTCACAGGGACTCTGTGTGGTTTTTACAGCTCACTTCAGGTGTCACACCCCAAGCCATGGTCTGTGACTATGAGAGAACATCTGATGCTCCAGCATCCTCACAGTGAGGCTACACCATTGGACCTAAAATGGACAAATCAATCAGCAGCAACAGGAATGACGGCATTGGAAAAATAAGAATATTAACTAAGTTTTCTAGAAATTGCTAAAGGGACCTTCCCCCTTGTAAGGTTCACTTTTAAGGTTTTGGTGATGGAATTTGGCACAGAAACACAGGAACCATTTGGCAGCTCTAAGTACTTTCATCCTTTGGCTTCCCAGTCTGCAGACAGGTTTTCATCTAAGGTCAACAAATAACCAAGTGAGTATTTAGGCCTTGAAAATCTGACCCTCAGCCTTTCTAGGCGTGTAAGATGCCTACCTGCTTTTGAGGAGTCTCCTGATTTGCGTCTTCCATGAGATAGAAGCTCTTCTTTCTGCAGGCATTTGGATATCTGCTTTTAAAGAGACAAAAAAAGTTAATCCCTGCTGTACCACACTGAAAGTCAAGATTACAATTGTCTAAGAAACTTGTCATGAGTCTTCCCACAGGTCAAGACATGAAGGCATACTTCTTCCTCTCTTTCTAACTTTCATAAAAAGCAAGGATGTCCCAAATTTTTACTGACTTATTTGTGTTTTAGAAATGACTGTATCTGAAAGAAAAATATGCATGCACAACAGATCAGAATGAAGGATTTAATTAAAGTAGTTATTGCACCTTAGCTGACAAGAAAATCCTGAGAAAGTTCTTCAGAAATCTTTAGTCCTGAAGTTGGAAGCTTGGAAAACACTGGGTAAAGACGGTGTCTGTCTTGGACTTGAGCGATTCTTTTAAGACTAGCTTTTAAAGTAAACAAGACATTACCAAAACAAAGAACATTTTAAAACAACCTTGTCTTCTTTTGATTTTTTTTTACTTCATCAACATTTTGGACTGCTGAGGAAAACTCTGATAGAAGGTGCCAAAGCTTAACTAAAAGATGAGAGATACTAAAAGTTTAAATGACCATGAGGATTAAAAGCCCCAAATGTTATCAGCTATCAGAATATGTTTCACCAACAGAAAATGGATATAAGAAATGAAGTTATATTTTTTTAAAAAAATCTGTCATTGACATTTATTTGTAAATTAGGAAAGTAAAGTCTGATATCAAAGAATGTGTTTCCTTATTTTTAAATAATCCACAGTGAAGAATTATACTCTCTAAATGTTCTTAAAAATAGTTTTTTGTTATTTGTAAATTTTTCTCCTCAGAAACTTGAGAGGCTTTTATTGCAATTTATAAATTATTTCTGAATATTTGCTCTTTTCTTGTTTAAGGAATTATTAAATGCTTTATTTTTACTTTGTGGTGACCAGTTATGTCTGGTTTTTAAAGTCTCACTCTTCAAATTTTTCAGATATATATATGAGTTATGCTCTTTTAAATCAGAAAATTAAAATTAAAATCCTATGTTGTTTTTTTTTTCTATCTTAGCACATGCAAAAACCAAAACAAAACCTGAAAAAGGTTTGGAATTACACATCTGTATGTGAGGAATGTGTTTCCTAGGCAGTCCCAAGCTTTAGGGAGGTTCCTAGAGGGCAGCAGAGTTCTTTGGATGATGCAGCCCCAATTGGCTGCAAAAGTGAAGGTTAACATAAGATATGTGTATCTGATCGTTTGCACGTTGATGGAATAAACCCATAAAAAGCATTACAGTTTCAGTTAGTTTGGAGAGAAGAATAAAAACAACCCACAATTGATAGAATAGACACAAATATGAAGTGAGGATTTTCTTTCGGTTGTTGGGGCTTTTTTTGTTTATTTTTTTAAGAACATGCAGAAAAAAAAGACACATACGTATAATGTCGAAAGACCAGATGTCAAAACTGAGGTGTGAAATCTGGAGGTGGACAGAGCATGGGAAAAAAGCAGAGCACAGCCATAACAGTGAGACAAACAGGATGAATTATGAACACGGGAGAAGCAACAGTAACTCCAGCCTGTGCAGCTGGGCTGGAAAAAAAAGACAGATGGTGAGAAGAAGAAAGGGTGGAGAGAAATGTGATGATGGCTTGAGAGCACAAGTCTTAGGAGGAGCTGCTGAGGGAACTGGAGTTGTTCAGCCTGAAGAAAAAGAAGCTGGGGAGAAACCTTACCACTCTCTAAAACTACCTGGAAGGTAGTAGTCAGGTGAGGGTCAGTCTCCACTTCTGTGTAACAAGTGTAAGGACAAGAGCAAATGGCCTCAAGTTGCACCAGGGCAGGTTTAGATTGGATATTAGGAAAAATGTTTCCATGAAAAAGGTTGTCAAGCACTGAAACAGGCTGCCCACAGAAATGGTAGAGTCACCACCCCTGGAGGTGTTTAGAAGATGTGTAGATGTGGCACTTAGGGACATGATTTAGTGGTGAACCTGACATTGCTAGATTAAGAGCTGGACTCGATGATCTTAAAAATCTTTTCCAACCTAAATGATTCTGTGATTCTATGAAGAGCCCCAGAGCCGACCCAGCCTTGCCTGCACTGGGAATGTCCACACACGGGACCTAGGAAGCCAGTAAACATTGCCATGAGATGGAGAGATCTGAGAGGCTGTGAACCCCACCAGTCAACCATGCAGGAGTCTGAAGCTGTCTTGTTTTCTTGCAGGGCTTGTATATTTGAAAAAATATTATAATCACTAATGTGACAGAACCAGTATCCTTCCAGGGACAATTGGTATTTATTCAATGTGGAATAGCTTGAATCAAGGTAGAAGACAAAAAAAGAAGTTGAAATACATATAATGTTTTACCATACGACAAATTCATTTTCTGCTCTATAAAGTCACCTTATTACACAGCTAACTTCTACCAAATTCACTTATTGGTCACTACACAGTGATTGATATTGGAGGTCAGACTGATGAGCTGAAGAACCTGGCAGTTCGTCACATGGGACAGAACAGTGTTGTGACAGATTCTTGGGGCACTGACCAGAGATCAGCAGCAGCTATGGCCCAGCTGAAAGGATGACTCATGTGGGGTGGATGCTGCTCTACTCTTGCCCCCACAGGCAAACACTGGTCCAGACCCTCACTCCTTTTCCAGCTCAAGTTATTTTCTTCTTCTGTGTACACTAGCAGGTATCTCAGGATGTTACTGAGGAGGCTGGGAGTCTTCCCCTCAAATAAGAAGTGTGTGAAAATGTAAAGAGTGTCGGCAGGGATGGGATATGGCAGAGGAAAGGAAGCATTCCAGGAAGAGAAAATGTGACTAAATGCTGGAGTATCCGAGCTTTCTCAGGGCAGCAGATTCAATGAAGCCAGGCTGCCAAGGATCTGCTTCTTATTTCTAGCCTTTATGTCCGTTATGACAGAGAATCCTAATGTCCAGTTATTGCTGATAATAACAACGTGAACAAGACAAGCTTTGTGAGATGCCCAGACATACTCCAATATCTTTAGTGAGGAATAATGAGAAAAATCCTCATAATAAAAAGTGATCTTTACAGTTCTGACCAGTTACTGGAGTTTTCCCCAATGTCATCTTTTCCTGAAAGAACATTTTGTTCTGTTTTATGAGATCTGCATTAAATGGGGAAAAAAAAATCTCACACTACAACCCCCCAAAAAACAACCAAACAAAAAAAGCCCAAAGCACACCAACCAAACAAAAAACATCCCAACATCTTATCTTTCTTCCTTAAAAAGAAGGGAAAATGTAACTCCAAAGAGTGTTGCAAAAGTGAGATTACTGACCTCAAACAGCATTATAAAGAGCTTCAGAGCCAAGTACTCTGCAAGTTCACATCAAAGTCCGGTGAGTCAGTGCACACCATGGGGAAATCTTTCTAGTATAACTCAGAGTTTAAGGTGTAAGATAACAGGTCATGAAAGCATTATGTCAAGCAAAGAGTCAAAGCAGAACTACACAAAATTCTGTAGCCACCCCCTCAACCTCCATCTAGTCGCCAGCTGACAGCAGCTGCAGAGGTGAGAACATGTATACTGAAAGACAAAGACAACACCACTGCCTCTCCTCCACATCCTTCCTGGGTGCTTGAAAATCCCTGTTTCCATGTAGGAATGAGCAGGATAATGGGACCAATTTAGGAAACTTCGGGCCTCTCATGTTTTGAGTCACATCACATGTGAATGGTTAAAATTTCAGGGTCAAACTACAGGAAAAGTGGAAAAACTACAAACTGGAAGTGCATGTCACAGAGAAAGGGATGTGAGGTGGAAAACTGTTCTATCAATTGATTTTTTGTTTCAGGTTGGAAAAAAGAGGTGAGGGTTAAGTCAGTTAAGAGCATGGGCAGAGGGAATATGTAAGTATTGCACCAATGACCTGGACCTGGTAGGTCATAAAAAATTGTTTCTGTCCACAAGATGCTTAGAATACAGCCTCTTTTTAATCACAATGAACCCTCTATCTCCTTTAAAAGGCCTGAGTTTGTGCTCTAAATGATAATATTGCAGTTGTTTTGATTGGAGGAAGAATTATATTTTTCCTCTATTTTTACTTCCTTGATGTTCTCAACATACTATCCTTAGATCATACTGAGGAGCAAGTCCAGCTGCTGATGTGAACACAAATTCATTGGTGACTATATGTGCACAATGGGATTAAACAATAAGACACACTTGAACATTGATAACTCTGATTTTTTTTCTGTTTTATGTCCAGGTAATTTTGCTCCATCTAGACAAATTTGCTGTTATGGGACTGACCACTCTTTTCTTATTTTTGTCTGCAGTAAGGAGTCGTTTGGTGAATGTTCTTTCTTGAACACAGCAGGCTCAATTTCAAGTTGAATGGATAATTATGGCTACATTTTGCAGAAGAGGTGGGATGGTTTTAAAGCCGTGGGAACATCTTAAAAAGTCTCTGTGAGGTCAGACACTTAATTTCTCTTTGAGTGACACAGTACTTGGTGAATTTCTAGACAATGAATATGAGTCCACAATAAAGAGATTTATGCAATTCTGTTACATAAATCCTTGGTCAACCCCATTAGCTGATGTAAATCAGCAGAGTTCAATTTCCATATATTCATCATGATTTATACTAATTCAGATTCTAGTCTTATACTTTTTCAGTCTGAGTAGATTATGATTTTTTTAAAGTGAATTTGCTGTTTACAATACGATGGAGATGTGAAGGAGCCAGTTTTAAAACTTAAGTTCACTGAATGTGAACTAAAATCATAGGGAATTGATACATTGGGAATAATTTTTTCAGCAGTATTATTATAGAGATATTTTTACACTAACTGTCTATTCAAAAAGTCTAAAACACATTGCAACTAACATTTTACACAAGAAAGCATATGAGAAAACATATGGAATGACTTGTCTTTACTTAAACATTAAGCTAGGTCGTGAATCTGAATTTCTATAGCTGTTTCACACAGTTTTACAAGCATACACTCTTCATCTGCAAGAGATTCTCAGTTACATGGATGTACAATGCCCTGTTTCCTGGGCTAGAACTGGCTCTTCAGAGGTATTTGGGAGTAATTAAAACACGCCAGCAACATACATGAATTATCTTCTCTGTAAGGATCTGTGAACCAGGCTTAGGAGCAATGGCAATGCTACTGCTGCATTCAGCCAGGCTGAGGTGGCACCAACTGCAGTAAACCAACGCTCCACTCAAGAACGTGGTTCCCAGCACAGCTCACCATGCACACCGCAGAATGGATTCCTCTGAAAATTCGGAAGGAATTGGACTGTGCACCTCCCACAACAGGGAAAGAGAGCAAAGGAAAACAGATGGGACATTTCCCTGGGATGGTGATCAGCATCAGGTGGGAAAAGATCTGGGGTTTTACTGGGTGCACGTGAGTTGTATTGCCATGGTGGTATGTTGCAGTGGCAGGTTAAAACAGCTCAGATCGAGAAGATCTGTCAGTCCTCATTTTCTTAACTATAGACAAGTATACATAGGTGTCAGGTAAAACTGGGGAATTGATGTGCTCATTTATCTTAAGAACATGAAACTCACACTCCAACCCGAGCAGTAGGAGAAGAACAATGTCACATGGAAATTGTGTTTACATCTGGGCAAATATTTCAACTACACCAGACTAGGCATGCCTCAGTGTGTGTCTTGATCAATACTCATGTTTGAGATTTTTCCTAATTTTTATTCCTTTGTTAGTTTGTTGTTTTTTTCCCATTTCTTCATAGTAATGTTCAAAACCCACAGGGGTACATCCTTAAATACAGTTATTTCCTCCACCGACCAAGGTTTCATGAAGGAGTTTTAAATACACTACCTGTCATATGAGACTCTGAGAGCTTGCCCTCTTGCTCAGCCAGTAAATCCCAAGAATAAAAGCAGCAAGAATAGCTGAAGTGAAGTTGATGTACAAGTCTTTGACACATTTCTTGCCCAGTAGTGCATATGACAAACCTACTCCATGGATGATGTGTGACTGTTAGAATCTCAGCAGACATCCCTGTCTTCCTAGCTGAAACCACAGGAGCTCTATTTTTATGCATTTATTTACTTTAAGTGACAAGGCTGCCTTGGTTCAGCCCACAGTGTGTCAGCTGTCACAAAGACACAGGTGGATACACTTCTTAGATGCTTCTCTCGGTAAGGCGTCCCCTGCCATTACTAGTTATATATCTATAAACAGAGGTGGGAAATCACATCACAGAACAAGTTACATCCTTGCATGGGTCACACAGAGGCCAACCCCTTTTGAGCCATGTTTCCTTCTTCTTCAAACCCCGCAGTCTCTGCAGAGTTCTTTTCCTACAAGGTGCCAGCGAAATTTCTTGACTGGGATTGTGTTTGACTATTTTTCTGTCTAATTCTTCTTTGGCACGTATCTTCCCTTTCGTTTTCAGAATTTCCAGTACTGGAAGCTGTCACCCTGTGGCTGTTGGTAGTAATGGATGTTCAGTGTCTGCTAGCACCAGGCAGAGAGCCCATGGTGTGAGAAGCTCCTTCTCACTGATTTCCTTCCATTTAGTGTTTCTCAAGAAATTAATATTCTTTCATTGGACTTTTTTGTTCTTTCACTCTTTTTTTTTTTTTTTCTTCTTGGATGCCTTAAAAACCAAGAATATCACTACATTAGAGAACAGAAGTAGAGTTCAGGTTTTCATACATGTTTTATATGTCAGTTCTAATGACTCCTATATATATTTCTGCTTTATCCTACTTTATCTACAATTATGTTCTTTCATCCTGAGGCTTAGGATGCCTCCACTTTGAGAGGAACTTATGGGTATTTTCACTGCATGAGTCAACTTTCCTTAAAATCAGATGAATCCCTCTAGAAATGTGCCACTTGTCAATTCTTACAATAACGAGAGCACCGAGCACATTTCAGGTGTTCAGCCTTCTGTTTGTTAAAATAAGACAACCCACAGAGACCTGAGAAGCAGAAAGACCCGATTTGAAAGAAGACTGAAAATAAATGCTTTTCTTCACTGCTTACAACAATGTTAGCCATCAGCAATAAGTATCCTGTGCTGTGTACAGTACAGTTCTGATGTTGGGTACAGCTTGAGTACTGTGTTCAGCTTTGGGTGCCATAGGATAAGATAGACATTGTGGTGCCAGAGCATTTCCAGAGAAAGGTTTAGAGAACAAGTCCTCTGAGGAGCAGCTGAGGGAACTAGGATTTTTTAGTCTGGAGAAGAGGAGGCTGAGAGAGACCTCATTACTCTAAACCCAGGTCGTAGTGATGTGGGTGTTGGTCTCTTTTCCGTTACTCGTGATAGGATGAGGGAAATGAAGTCAAGTTGCACAAGGGGAGGCTTAAATTGGACATTAGGAAAAAGTTTTTAACTGAAAGAGTGGTGAGGCATTGGAACAGGCTGCCCAGGGAAGTGATGGAATTGCCATCCCTGGAGGTGTTCATAAAACATGTAGACGTGGAAGTTCAGAACATGGTTTAGTAGTCATGGCAGTATTGTTTTAACAGTTGGATTTGACGATCTTAGACTGTTTTTCAAACTTTAATGGTTCTATGATTCTATGACAATGTCATGTATTCCAGCCTTTTACTTACCTCAGATATCACTGTTCCTCTTCTGGCTGTTAGTTGTACTGGTAGGCTGTGAAAAGAGTTCACATGTTTTTGATAAATATCTACAAGTATTGTAGACAAGCATTGCAAAAGAGGGTAAAAACTTTTGGCTAGTTTTGTTTGTTTGTTTGTTTAAAGGCAACTGTTTGAGGTGCTTGCTCCTTCAAATATTACGATAAGTACTAGGAGAGTGACGCTATTAGGAAAATGGACTTCATGACTGAGGATGTGATAATAAAGGTGTTTCCCTCCCTTCTGCAGCAAGAGAGGTTTGAGGAGCTGCTCCTGTGACTCCAAGTAACTGAACAGCTCCTGGCAGGGAGCTCCCACTGCTGCAGGGACCAGCACCTGGTGAATGAGCTTCCCGAGTGAGAGCAGAGGCTAGCAGGTGTCAGAAGCAGCAATGAGCTGGCTGCTGCCCAGCCACGTGGTCCCCCACTGCTGAGACAATTAACAGCCTGCTAATTAGCAGCACTGGCGGTAGCTGGCACCAGCAAAAATTACAGAGGGCCAGTTTTTCCTCTGCCCTCTTTGTCCCCTTAGCTCAGGTCTCATGTGCCACCCATGTGTCTCCTTGTGTCATGATACATTCGTTGTCTCGAGTACTGGCGGCGTCAGGGCCATGGCATGGGCACAGTTGCTCCTCTGACTCCTGCTGTGCTCCCTGCACCACGTAAATGGCTTGTGAACGGTGCCCTGGGCATAAAGGATTCAGCAGCAACAGAGCAATTTATCCAGCAACTTTGTTAATTGCTTTGTGGCAGCAAGCAATTTATCAGTGTGATGCTCCTCTGAAAAACAAATCCAAAACCCAGACAGAACCCCCAAAATCCCGATCTTCTTCTTTGACAGGTTAAAGCATTTTACACTTGACATTTCTGTCATATTTTGATGATTGATGAGTTCTGTCATTAGACTTAGACTTTAATCCAAGTTTGATTCTAATTTCAAGTGAATTTTCCCTACCTACATTCTCACTATGAACTCAATATTTAATATTTTTTTTTCTTCCCTGAGGATTTCTTAAATAACTTAGTCATTAAAATTCCCAGTTTCTGAAATTTTGTCTTGATCAATTTATGGCAAAGAGCCATGAGAAGTCTTTTTTTAAAAGTAAACTAATCATTGATCCAGCTCATTCCTTTAATGAAGCCTGTTGCCTTTAGTGCTCCACACTTCCTTTTGTTTTTCTCAGAGATCCAGAGTCCTTTCCTATCCCACACTTGCAGTTCATTTCCAGGAAAGAACTGAAAGAGCAAAGCATAAAGAAACTATATATTTTGATTCTCTTGAGCATATTGCAAACATTAAAAAATGTTATCACAGGTATTTTTAAAACTAAGGATCTCTGACAGATAGTGGGGAGACAAAAAATGAACTTTATTCTAGAGGCATATTCTCAAATGTTCCTGACTAGACTGCAGAAAGATATAAATATACTTGCTGTTAAAATTTTGCAGATGGCTGTAATTGTGTATTTATAGCATGAAATAAGCCCTAGAAAGGATCTGTCAAGGAATGAATTTTGGTGACATTACACAACATCTAAATTGGTGGATAGCATCCTGTTACAGCCTTACCTCAGCACTAAACACAATTAGTGCTTGCACATAATACTGCAGCTTACAAGGGTGAGGCCTCCCCTCCC
>NW_009703924.1:0-6754 GCF_000703405.1 Apaloderma vittatum | reverse complement strand
GGGCTGCCCAGGGAGGTTGTGGAGTCTCCTTCTCTAGAGACATTCAAAACCCGCCTGGACGCGTTCCTGTGTGACCTACTGTAGGTGATCCTGCTCTGGCAGGGGGGCTGGGCTAGATGATCTTTTGAGGTCCCTTCCAACCCCTGACATTCTGGGATTCTGTGAGGTTTTAACAAAACAACACGTGACAGTAATGATGCAATTACTCCTGGTAGCAGCTTTTCACCTGTGGCCCTTACAGAGTGCAGAAAGTTTTTTTAAGAGTGCAGTTCCTTACAGGTGAGAGGCACCAGGTAGGTTAGGTTAGTGTATTAGGCTGAGAGAGTTGGGGTGTTCAGCCTGGAGAAGGGTCCAGGGAGACCTTACAGTGGCCTTCCAGTACTTAAAGGGGGCTTACAGAAAGGATAGGGAGGGGCATTTTATCAGGGAGTGTAGTGATAGGATTAGGGGTACCAGTTTCAGCCTGAAAGAGGGTAGATTTATGTCGGATGTTAGAAAATCCTTCACTATGAGGGTGGCCATGCACAGGAACAGGTTGCCCAGAGAAGTTGCAACGGCGCTGTCAGTA
Source organism: Apaloderma vittatum (assembly GCF_000703405.1). NCBI lineage: Eukaryota > Metazoa > Chordata > Aves > Trogoniformes > Trogonidae > Apaloderma > Apaloderma vittatum. Next base: position 6,186 of record NW_009703924.1, on the reverse strand, counting down.
AACATGAACAAAACTATGCATCAAGATCAGGGAAAAAGGCAAGGTTGTAATCAAGATACTAAATGGTGAGAGGCTAGATAGGAAATGTATATTCAAAGGAGTTAGGCAAAAGGAATCAGACAGGTACAAATGTAGGCTGGAGGAGACGCTTACCAAAAGCCCTGCGTTGAAAACAGAGTTTAGGTTATTTACCTAAGTTGCAAGCAAGGTGGAAATGTTGTCTGTAGTAGCATTAAAGCTTTTAAAAGTTCTTGAATTTTCACAAATTATATGCATTTAATAGCAGTATGACCAACTCGCACAGTTTTTATACCCTCATAGCTTGCAAAAATTGAAGAGTTTGTTCCTATTTCAGCCATAGAAGATAGGAAAGGAAAACTGCTTACAGAATATTTTTTTTAAAAAAGGTATTTTAGAAACTTGGGGAGAGAGAAAGAAAAAAAAGAGAATGAGAGAATGGGAATTGTTCCCTTTTGAGACATAAGGTCTTTGATTCTTCAGTACCCGATTCCAGCAGATGGTGTGTTACAATAAAAGAAACATTGACAAAAGAAGTGGAATGTTTACCTTCTTGCCCCTAGGTCACCAGTGGATAGAAATTATATTAATCCACTGCTAATATTTCTAAACTACCTAATTTCTAAATTACTATAATCTTATAGGTCTTCCAGATTTTTTTAATATTTGTTAACAGTACCCCTCCGATGATTAAACACATATATCATTTTCCATCCATGAAAGAGTTCTGGTGATGCTCCATTACTATCCATGTAGAATAAGACTGTAGAAAAGCCTGTTATGTTTTCTCTTATAAATCCGTGTTTAGGCAGTAGGCAAAATGACAAGCTGCCCACTGATCACATCTGGGAAACTCGAAGCTGACATCCAGCAAGTCTGGTTAGCAGTTTTCTATGTTAATAAAAAGATCTTCAGAATGCAGAGATGAACCCTAGGTATAAAAATAGCCCATCCACATAGCCAGTATGCTGTAGGTGGTTTACTTAGTAACTTCATGAATTTTTGTGCTTGGCACTCCTCCAGTGTTATTTCTCCCCCTTACTAATGCACCTTCCTTACCTCCTTTCTTCTAATAGCTGCCAACTATTCACATTATAATTACAAACAGAAATTAAGCTGAGAGAGTTTTATAAAATGGGAGTGAGAGGGAGCCTTACCTGAATTACAGTAGTTATTAAACTGGTCTTGCAGCAAGGCCAGAAAAACCTCATTAATTCTACTGAGATTACATATGCGTGCATCTGGATAAGCTTTTGTTTGTTACACAACCTGTGCTACCACATCTGACTGCAAAGGGGAAAATACAGCAGAGCACTGGTATTGTCTTAAGTATAATATGTTGTTTGCCTCTCGGCCAAGCCTGATTTCATTTTCTATTCCAATAAAATAAAAAAAAAGTGCCTAACACTGTACATTTAGGAAGTTGGGACCCTTTGATGAATCAAGAGTATAATTTGTTCTCACGCTGGGTAAATACTAAGAGGGAGGCTTAAAATGAATGTTTTTCTCAGGGCATACCGCCTTAGCACCACTGTTCTGTCCGCTTTTCCCAACAGAGGTAACTGGTGGTGGAGAGCCACATGGAGGGGAGCTACTGGGAGGGAGTGTTTTTGTGCCCGTGCGTCAATAACATTGGTAAGTAAAGAGGTTACAGTGATCTGGTGAGGTCTCCTATCTCTATTTTTTTTTTCACTGAGGTCAAACACAGATGCTTTAACCTGGGAGACAATGGGGAAGATGCCCTGCTTCATGCCTGCCCTCCCCCCCGACATCACGTGAAAGCATGTGGGCCACACTGGCTAATGAGGCAAAGAGAAGGAATGAAAGTGGGGGAAAATCAGAGTCCTGTGAGCCTCCCAATCCTCAGAAAAAGCATTTTTTTAATTTTGAATTGTGTTTCAGATGTTTTTGCAATCCATGAGACTGGAGTTATACTATCTGTAGTTGTTTCTGCTTGCTAGAAAGGTTCTTCTCTCAGGATGACGGTGAGCATAAATTCAGAAAAGAAAGTTTGAATTCTGTTTCTGACGTGAACTTTGGGCCAAATTTCAACTCTTGAGGGAGAAAGGTCAGCTTGTGTTTGTAGGTCCAAAGATTCGATGCAAGAAACCAAATGTTCAGAGGAACAACCAAGGGATCAGGCACTCATGGATTTGTTACTACACATTTTTTATTCAACTATGACACAAAGATTTTCTGCTATAACCTCAAGTGATGGTATGAGTATCAGTCTTATAGCATGAACCCACAGAAGCAGGTATTAATGGATGATTAATTCTTCAATTTGGTGTAGTAATACCTCTCAAGGAATTTTTTAGTTTGTTTTTAAAAGAAAAAGTCTCATTTAACTTGAAAGGAAACCAAATCTCTCTATTATCCATGTAGGACTCTCCAGCCTTCTGACAAGTGGCCAGGTTAACATGTTTTAGTCAGCACAGGCATATTTTGTCAAAAGCTGTGGGGAATGCTGTCTTAGGATAAGGCAAAACCTACAAGGCATTAAACAAATTGTGCAATGCTTTATATGGAAAAATGACTCCCTCATCCCTGAGCACTGGCTGCCAGTTTTTGGAAACATGGTGTTTGAATATCTGCATTGTCTACCCATCTGCCAGATAAAAATATTAAACTTATTAATATAACTTGTATTATCCACATTTTATATATTTATATGTAGAAAGCTACTGTTTTCATTTCTTCTTCTCCCATTTTACACAGTATTATCCCTTTCAAAAAGGGCTGATTCTCACACAAACTTCTAGATTCCTTAACATTTAAAATGTCACCCACCACCTCACGGCATTCATTTCTACTGCGAATGGCGCCTTCGGAGAGATGCTGAGTAGCGCCTGTGTGGCTGGAAAACGGTGCAATGAATTTCTAACTCGTTGAGCTGTTTGAGCTGTCTGAAAGGCAGGCTGTAAAGAGATAGTGAAAATGACTGTAAGTCCATAAGTTTGGGAGCATTTATGCAGCTTTATTAATCTGAGGCTTTATAAGCAATGCAGACTATTAAGAGCATATTTGTCTCGAAACAGGTGAGGTTAATATCAAGCCTACCCCAAAGTGTTTTGACACAGTCCCAGGAAAATGGCTTTTAATGGAAACCCTGTTGATGAGACCTGGCCACAAAATCCATTTTCACAGACTGGGCTGGATGGTCAGTTTTATATCAAAAAAGTATGTTCATGTTTGGGAGCAAAGATGTTTCCTGTGGTGGGACTACCTTGGAGACTTGCGGGCAGGTAAACCTTGCCTGCCTTCTGCAGAAACTCAGAGAGCGTCTGGCAGAGACCCAAAGACTTCAGGACACATACATTCCCATAGGGTTCAGCACATCAGAATTTCTAAAAGGAGTGTACTTTATGCCACGAGAGGCCAGAGAAGGCCTCTGGAGGGGTGTTATTAAACCGCCAAATTTTATTCCTGTTAAAGACCACCTCTACTTTTGGGTAGCTGTTGGACTGTCTTATGAGGAAAGGCTGAGGGATCTGGGGCTGTTTAGCCTAGAGAAGAGGAGACTAAGGGGAGACCTCACCACTCTCTACAACTACCTGAAGGGAGGTTGTAGAGTGACAGGGGTTGGTCTGTTCTTCCTAGTGGAGAGTGATAGGATGAGGGGAAATGGATCCAAATTGTGCCAGGGGAGGTTCAGGTTAGATATTAGGAAGAATTTCTTTACTGAAAGGGTTGTCAGCCATTGGAACAGGCTGCCCAGGGAGGTGGTTGAGTCACTGTCCCTGGAGGTGTTTAAGAGACGGGTGGATGTTACATCGGGGGGACATCATTTAGTGGGTTGATAGGGCTGGGACAAAGGCTGGACTTGATGATCTTCAAGGTTTCTTCCAGCTGAAACTATTCTATGATTCTGTGATTCTATGATATTGCAGCTAGGTTGAACAAGTGTCAATTTAATTTCTACGCAGTAGCAATGTCACATTCTTGGAGGTGAGCAAAGGGACGAGTATGGTCAGTGAAGCATACAATTCTACGCAGTAGCAATGTCACATTCTTGGAGATGAGCAAAGGGACGAGTACGGTCAGTGAAGCATACAGGCATCCCACAGAATGGATCTATGTGTGTTGCAAGGCACTAACCATGCTAATCTACAGAAGTGTACTTGAAAGTCCTGTTCTCTTAGGTCAACGTCAAAATGTTGTTTTGCCAAGTGCTTACAGCCAATGGAGAAGTTGTTCCTGGATTGTGCAATACAGAATGTATGGTGGCATTTCAGAGTTTGCCCAGCATACAGAAGGCTCACAGTGTCGCACAGGGTTTGTTCGCTTAGGTAGAAGATGTCAGAATGGACCCCAATGGAAAGTTTTTCTATTCTGCCTTGGGTGACACAGTTAAGAAAAAAACAGTGACAATTTAAATAAATCAGATGTTTTTTTCTGAAGATTATGCTGTCATTTTCTCCAATTATTCTTGACATTTCACCCACCCATATTGTGATCTGAGTTAATAATGGAAGAAAAAACGGCTCTTGTTGCCTTGTTTATTCTTTGTTCTCAAGGAGATAAGCTGTTTATAAGGATAAGTTATTTGTTATTTAAATCACTTTTACTGAAGTTGTTTGTTTCCTTGTTTGAGTTTCTAAAAATATTGCAATGATTGTGATGCATCTTTGAGACATCTATTCAATTCATGGTGGTTTGTACTGAAATTCGTTTCTAAATGGGCACAGGTGTTGATAGCTATAACAAGCTAGAATGAGTCAAAACCAATAAATGCTCAATAAAGGAAAGATGAAAGAAAGTACATTGAAACCAGCTCTTCTAAAATGTGATAATCTGGTGCTTTAGTTTACTACTTAATTAGGTTTATAGCACTGAGTATGTATCTCGAGCAACTACATATTTTAAAACAGTTGAACATGTTAGAATGTAACTTCAATCACTGTTAATATTTTCAAGATCATAAACATTATTTTTAAAATTAGCAATACTATTCAGAATATAATAGACTTCTGTTTGCAAGCTGTACTGTAGTGCCCTGATGCAATATTTTGCTACGCTCTTATTAAATAAGGATGATTAATAGTCTATGAAAATTACTTGCTCACTTTCTCATGGTGTACAGGAATTGAATGCTAGAATAAGACACAGGAATTCTGACATTGCAAAACCAAAAGTTAATTGAAGCACTTCCTTTGTGCTTTCACCATGAGCAGACATTTTGTTACCTATTTCTTGCACAACTCGCTCAGCAGGCAACCTCTTCTGAAGCCCCATCCTGACCTTGGGGTGCATTCCTGATGCGAATGGAGGGGCAGCAAGTGAACAGGCGAGTACTACGGTTAGCTATCCCGAGTGCCTTCCCCTTTGAGCGCTGGCTTTTTGCATTATGTCATTCTGTCAAAAGACGTCTACATTTTGCATTGTCTTCTGGGAAATCTGCTTTTACCTTAACATATCCTGCAAGCACAGGCTGAGAGAGCTGGGCCTGTGCAGCCTGGAGAAGAGAAGGCTCTGGAGAGACCTTAAAGTGGCCTTCCAGTGCCTGAAGGGGGCTGCAGGAAAGATGGCGAGGGACTCTTTATCAGGGAGTGTAGTGATAGGATGAGACATAATGGTTTCAAATGGAAAGAGGGTAGATTTAGATTAGGTATCAGGGAGAAATTCTTTTCTATGAGGATAGTGAGGCACTGGAACAGGTTGCCCAGGGAAATTGTGGATGCCCTTCCCTGGCAGTGTCCAGGGCCAGGCTGGATGGGGCTTTGAGCAACCTGAAGGAGTGGGGGATGTCCCTGCCCATGGCAGGGGGGTTGGAACCAGGTGATCTTTAAGGTCCCTTCCAACCCAAGCCATTCTATGGTTGTATGTTGCGGTTTAAATATATGTTCATAGGCATAAATGTGGTTGTGCTGCTAATGTAAATATAGGCTCTAAGTCTGGCCAGGAATATTTATCCTTGACACAGTTGCCCTTATGCTCTGTGCTTCTAAAGATAGACAATACAAGCTAGAAAACATCAACAAATGCGCATTCAGTTGCCAGAGACCCTCAGTGACAGCCAAGCTGGGCTGAAAGTTGCAGCATCGGATATGGCCACGGTACAAATCATTCCAAATACACACAAGTTGTCTGGAAAATTCGAACGTGGGGACACGGCAGCGAGGTGCTACCGACGGCTCCTCTGGGGCGCTCGCCGGGTCTGTAAAGTGC
>NW_009703923.1:24808-32661 GCF_000703405.1 Apaloderma vittatum | reverse complement strand
TTTCCCCTGTCTTCTAAACCACGACAATCCCACATAAAGCTTTTGCAGTTTACTGGTTTTGTATACTGGCAACTTAATTTTTGTGCCTCTGAAGAGAGCATGTTATTTAAAGTAAGCACTCTAATAAAAAGTTAACCATTTCCAGCTTTTTCTACCAAGTTCCCCTCCAGAGTGCTAACTGTCAAGCTCATTTCTGAACAGACTGTCAATTATGCTGAACTGTACACAACAATGTCATTAAATGAGATCAAGTTACAACTTTAAATTAGTGGTAATTATCAAGCCTCCTACTAAATATTTAATTTCATACTTCTGGGGTATTTTGAACTTTCTTCCTTTTTTTTTTTTTTTCTTGTGTGGGGTTTTTTGTTAGACCACTTTTTGTTTCTTAAAAACAGGTCTTACCTTGCCTGAAATCTGGTTCTGAGGAAATAATTGATGGACTTTCACTCGAAGTACTATAAACATCGCTGTGGTAAGATTTGTACCTTCTCAAAGGCTCTGAAAGTTTAAATCAGGATATTAGAAGAGTAAGGCAATAACAGTTCTAATGCAAAAATCAAACATAAAATCAACATTTGAAATTTTTTGAAATCTTTTCCAAACATTTTTAAATGCTCATCTGTGGCTATGGAGTCTGAAAGGAAACACTCAGTGCACGACGCAGTGCAGTCCCATTCTGTTTCTGCAGCTGGAGGATTTTGTGGTCGGCCTGGCTTCTCTTGGCCATTCTAAGAGAGCCACCTCCTCCAAACTTCTCTTTAACTTCCAAGTGATATTTGAAAAAGAAAAATAAAACAAACAAACCTAACAAAACTCAAGACAACAAACAATCTCTCCTGGAAATAAACCTAATGAAAATATTTGGTGTGCACCTCCTGCGTGTAGAAAGCAACCACCAGGAATCAGTCCCTTGTTCCTTCACAATGAAAAATGAAAAATATCCACAGAGTCAAAGCAGGAACTGGAACATTCTAATCCATTCAGCTCATCTTTGCCATCCACAAAACATGATTAACAATCAGTTAATAAGCCCCTACAGGATATTTAACCAGAACAGCTAAATGCATGTGATGTGAAATCAATACAGCAGTTTCAGTTCCTACTCTCAGTGCATTCTTTAAACAACACGTTAGAGCAAAGACCTCCACAGAAGGGGTAAGTACTTGACGTTTGCAACAATCTCCCCAAACTTTTCTATGTGAAAGCCAATGAATGATCACAGGGTGTGCATAAAAGTGGAAAACAAAACAAAAAAGTTCCCATATTTTGGGATACTAATTAATGCCTCACTGTCTAAGTGAGAGAAAACTTCAGGTGTCTTCATTTACAGATGACTGTCTCTGGTCCAACTACAGATAATGTTTTTGAAGACTGAAGTGATGATACAGGGAAAACACATGTAACTACTGTGAAGAGAAATGCAAATGACTACAGTAAGAACACAAAAAAGGGAATACATGAGCAGACAAGTCTGCATGTTGCAGAAAGGAAGTTGGAGGTTCCAACTTCCCACATTCAGAAAACAAAACGCCTGGCGTAAAATCCTGCAAGAATAATAAACTTTCAGCATAACCTGTATTAGGTGAAAGGCAAATCAGACATGCGGTCAACAGCGCTACTCATTCAGACTTCCTACAGAAGCAGAAAAACTCCAAATAGGAAAAAGGTATGAAAAGATACAACATAATGCAGTAGACCAGGACTGAAGATTAGTTCACGTTAATTTCGAACTGTTTCCAAAACCTTCCTCCTTAAAAACAGCATTTCCCCCATTTCTGCCAGCTCGCTTGAGTTGTGCAGTTCTCCACTGTCCCATCATGTGCAAGATTCTTTAAGAAAACTGGGAAAAGCAAAGTCACCAGTCGACCTACATGAAACTAACTGCTCCCGCCAGCCCATCTCAGTTGCACAGCACAGAGGCATAAAATCCACTGAATCCTAAGAACATTCCACATGACTCTCAGAAACGAGCAATACTGCTTGCACATCTGCAAAGCAAACTACAGCGAGATGAAGAGAATTCACTGGAGGGGATGTGGGGTTGCATTAGTCTTTCACAGTGACCACTTTCAGCATTCTGGATTTTATGACAAAGAAGTCTACCACCAATCTAGCAATTACTTGCCTAACATGGGAAATAAACCCCAAATTCGGTGGGTAGCTTTTGGAGACGTATTTTTAAACTGCTCCCAGCCCTTCAGGCAAGGCATTGATACAAACACAATACTGGAGCTACAGTACATAAATATTTAACTGAAACAGATCTCTCCTTTCCCACTAGTTTTATTAGCTGTAGGTTTTTCAAGTCTGCTAAACTGACTTTGAAGCAAGAGAATGGGAAGGAAACAATATAACACGAGATTTTCAACAGATTTATTTTTTTTCCACCTAGTCAGCAGCCTGGGTTTCCTGAATTGCAAACAAATTATGGCTCCATCCTGATTCCTCGAGACATGAAATCTTGCAAAAAAAAAAAAAATAAGCATAAAGTGGTAAAACAGAAACATGCAGTTAAAATAAGAAATAAGTGTTCATATGTGGTGGCATATCTAACTCTGCAGGGCATCTGACTTCTCGAGTCACCCTGTTAGCAGGAGCTGGCACCCTGCTGTAGGCCAAGGGGGAAATTCGCCAGCCAAGAAACATAAGGCAGGATTCCTAATCACTGCTTATCTCAGTGTTTTTACAGACTTCCACATGAGGCCCAGCTAGGTTAAACCTATTCTCCCAGCATTCACAGGTAGAGACAAGAGATGGGACCACCCTCCTTTTTCTCCCTAAGCAAGACCATAACTTATCCCAATAACACGAGCAAAGGTATTCTCATCTTCTGGAGGCATTTTACAACCTTTCGACATGGAGCTGCACCAATGACTATCAGCCCGCTCAGCAAAAATTACTCTGTCAGTTATCCTTCTTAACGTATCGGTGTTTAGATGGCAGGCTTGGGGTTTTTTTTTTTACCAGAACACTTCAAGTCATTTCATACTTGAGTAGAAAAGCAAACCTGAGTTTTTAAGCAAATGTTTAAAGAAGCTACAACCTGAAATTCAAACCCTTTAGATTTTTCTTTGCTTTGCTCAGTTTAGCGATATAGATGTGGAACTGTTTGCTGCTGGGGCATCTTCTCTTTGGCAACCACCTTCCAGTTCTCTGCTGGTACATACATGTCTACGTACTCCCTCTACACATAACCCCCAGCAGCACACCTCCTCTTAACCAAACTTAAACTTTTCCCAGAGCACAGACAGGATATGCACTGCAGACCTGCAAGCATTCAATTAAATTGTAAATGTTGAGATGACTGTATCCATAATGGTTAAAAAATTACCTAATTACCTAAATAATTTATGCTGTCTCCTCTCCTCCAGCAAATTCTCCTCAATGCTTACGTATCATATTGGGATTTAACTTCATAGAAGGCATGTGGATCACATCCAAGCCAAACTTCTAACTAAAACTTATCTTCTGAAGGTCACAAAGTCCCAATTCTGGGATCAGGTTAGAGTTAAGCTTTTCATACAACAGTTTCAAAAATGAGGACAGGCTTCTAGCCTGGCTGGCTGGCAAGGAACTGGAGAATGGCATCAACACAAGCTAAAGATAACAAAAAGACAACTTATCTCTCACTTCAAATTTTCCGTGGGATTTTTGAAAGGCCTTGGTTTGTTGCTCTGTTTTGTTTGTTTATTTAATTTAGCTGGTGTTTTGGCTTTTGTTTGTTTGGTTTGGTTTGAATTTTTGGTGACAGAAGAGATAGACTTCAGACTTTATCGATCTCCTAGAAACACCAAGTGCATTGTAGCAAAAATTATTCTATCAGCTACTCTTCTTAATATTGCAGTGTTTAGATTACAGTCTCTTACCAGAACACTTCAAGTCATTTCATACCTGAGTTTAAGCTTGTTTTAAGAGTCCATAACTAAAACAAATATATAAAACTTGTACTAATAATAGATGTTAACGTGTGGTGGCACCACAAGGTGATGAATGAAGCACTACAACGTGAAGAATCTGTGTTTGTGCTGCTTAGTGTTGCTGTGGTGCTTTTTAAAAATCAAAGTCAGCTGAGCCAAATCTTACAGGCACCCAACGCAGCATAAAATAACAAAACAAACTATTTACGCAAGGCATGATGTGCAAGTCCAGACAAGCAATTTACAGAAAGCCTCATCTTAGCCAACTTCAACAGAAATCAGAGAACCACATTTACCTTGGAATTTCATTATCCTGAACACATGACTCACATTAGATACACAGATTTTCCAATACACATTATTACAGATTACTGCCTGTACACAGAAGAAAAAGGACAGAGAAGGTGGCAGAGTTAAACAGGCAGTTTCGTGACAGGTTGGGAGGTCTTGTTTGCTCTTCGAGGTTTGTTGATGGGTGTCTCTATCACTTAAGAGTGTTACTATAACACCATTTATAACATATTAAGCGTCCTTTAGGAGAAGCTGGGACTTGCTTCTTTGACAAGAGTTTAACCAATAGGTTAGAATCATATTTACTCTCCCTTTCCCTGTTTTCATCTAAGAAAACCTGAATTATCTTACATAAAGCAGCACAGGTTTATCAGGAAGAACTTAGATATCGAGAATAAATCCCTGGTAAGGATTAATATCCATCAAGTACACAAGAGATACAACTCCATTCAGCCTCCCAGGGGAGCAGGCTCATTTTGACTTGCAAGATCACCACCACCCATATTTGAAATGAAGAAGCTTTATTGTGCCTGCAGCCACCAGCCACCAAGGTGACTCCCTAGAGAGCTCAGAGACATCTGATGCATTGAGTCTAGCAGGATCTGAGCAAAAGGAAGAAACTGAGCCTTGTAAAATTGCAGAAAACATGCTTCTCTAGGGCTACTCTGGAAAGGAGCACAGCAAGATTAAAAATAACACCACCAGGGTCTGGTAAGAACTATGTCTTGAACTTAGACCTCTTTCTTTTCTGGATCATGCCACCTAAGACAAGGTACAGAAATGGACACAGACTGAAAGTGTGCCCCATGAAGCTGTTTATTTATGTTTTATTGAATGGAGAATGTAATGTATTGACTGAAAATTTATAATCCCAGATTGTGTGAGCCACTGAAAGCTTGAGAAAGCAGATGATAACTTTGCTGCACAATTATGGAACTGTAAGAGCTGTTTTACTACCTTATGTTAAACTATGTAATTCAGAAAAAAACATAATACTGGTGGATTTCAGAGCACCTGTACTACACACAAATGCCACAAATATTTCTTTCTTTTCCTTGAAAAGCCGACTCCTGCAGTTTCAGTAAAATTAACAGCTGAAAGTTTTCTAACTAAAACAGTATCAGCCCATTATCCTACCATTCAGCTTCATTAATATTATTTCAGAACATTTTTCTAAACCTCATCCTTACCAGATATACCAACCTTTTGAGAACCCATTTTGCCACCAATGAATTTAAATCATACCCCAGTACAACGATCCTAAGATGTGTAAACTGAGCCTTAATTTGCTTTCACATGCAAACAGATATAACACTATCTGAAAACTCCCATTTCCTCTGCTCAGCCTACACAAGAACCAAATATATACAATTCAAGAGAAAAAGAAAATATGCGCACTTCATTGAATACACAGAGGTAAGTTTATGACGCAGCTGTTCCTCTTTTGCCTTAGATCTAATCTCTCATTTAACGCACTTCTGCTCCCAAATTCAAATCCCTGGGACTAAATTTGCTGGATAAATTTACTGTCAGCAGCTGCCTGATTACCTGCAGAAATTTTCCCTTATTCAAACATGGAGCTTCAAACTAAGAGACCTTTTAAAATCCAGACATTTACAGGATCCCTAAACATATGTCCTCACCTAAACACATAATATGGAAGTTTTATAAATGAGTTCCAAATAAGTCTTCAGGGTAGCTAATGAAAACATTGCTTTCCAAGATAAAGACACAGAAGACTTAAGAGGTAGAGACCCATCTCCAGAAACACAGAATATTACTGCCTCTTCTTGCTGACTAAATGAAACAGGGAGCAATAAGTGGACCCCCCCTTCAAAAAAAAAAAAAAAAAGACTTGATTATTAATCATCTGGGTTTTCAGCTGCAAAAATCAAAAGTAGAAAGACAGAGGGATAAACACAACTTGAAGCTCTGGAATTCACATGTTTTCCAACTGCAAAAACATTTAACAAAGACCTAAGAACATTCCCAAACCAACTCCATTCCCCCATCCCTTTCTTTTTTTCGATTCAGCAAGGCCAATTTTTTTGTATCCTCCCCTCTTTTTCCTCCCCTTTTAACCCACAGTCAGCTACAATATTACTCTTGAACTGGTTTTGTACTCCTGTATTCCACAAGGATGTAGGCAAACTCTACACCTTGCTCCCTCATGCATCTCATTTACAACACCCTTGTAAGTAAAGTTGCATATACAAAAAAAAAAGAGATGCACATTGAACTCAAGTAATACATAAACCAATTCACTTTGCATCATGCATACACTCAAAACAGAGAGGGGGAAGGAGGGAAGGGAAGCCTCCTAAGCAAATATGAGGGAGGAATTCATACAAGGCTATCATCTCACAGCTTTTTTGTGTCTTTCTGTTGTGTCATTTGAAGACAGGCTTGATATACGAAAACTTAAGTATGTTTACCCTTCACAATTCTCAGAAGATACAATCAGTTTTGTGGGTGAGAAGGCAAAGAAAGCTGGGAGCAAAGGAGAACAGATGAAGGTGGAACTTTACTTTCTCTCTGAAATGGAACACTATCAGCTGGCGCCAAGCAACAATTTCCAAGTTTCAAAAGAAAAGCAAAACCAAAATCTGCTCTCCTGCTACAGATAAACTGCTTGGGTTTAAGAGCTAACAATGTCACAACTCTAAACAATTACGCTCAAGCTCACAAAAGCTACATAACAAAACCAAGAATGAACAGTAACAGCAGAGAAGCAAAGCTTGCTCTCTCATCTCTTGGCAAGATTAACACATTTTTGGAGTCTGTTCTTCATGTTCAGAATTGGTTACACCTGAACTCAAACAGCAGTCGCTTTCCCTTCCCCTTTTCAGGCTAAGCTAACGATAAACAATCTTCTTTAGTATACAAGAGATAAACAACCCCAATTCTTAAACTGTACAGCAGAGTAACATATAAACCAGCAAGTTCATGAGCAAGGCACTTGCAATGGCACTGTCTCTGGAAGGCTTGTGAGGCTAAAACTGAGATGTTCTGACTGTAATTATAGTGCCGTTTAGACGGTCTGCAGCTCACTACAAACTACTCCATTACAGCACAGCTGTAATTAAAGCTGTCATTTTTTCCACTATAAACTCTACGTTTCTTGAGTTTCTATTTGAATTGTAAAAAACTGTCCTGAGTGAAAGCTTGGCATACCAGTGCCTGTGCATGAGAATATTTTCTTTTTCCAAGCCAGTGAGGTCCTTAAGGTTTTACGAGTAACAAAGAAGTTTGCCAGCTTAATCCAAAATAAGTTAAAGAAGAAATAAGCCACACATCACTTAAGTTCCTTTGTAGTTTGAGGAGGGAAGTTTTCATGTGGCCAAGTTTAACCCACAGAGACTCCAATGCCTTTTCACATTTTAAAAACTGAAAAAAAACCATACAGCTGAAAGCAGGGGTTTACTACAATTTAAACAGGCTTAACTGCAACCTAATACCGGACTCAACCAAATTGAAAATGTCCCCAAACCCACCAAAAGAGAAGGCAGATTGTGTCCTCTCTACTAAACTCAATTACTCTACCCTGTTCCCAGGACTCCTTGCCCATTCCTCACCCCCAAGGTGAACAGCCTGACTAGACAAGCTTTCAAAATGCCTTATCTGTTCTGTGTCCCACGTAGG
>NW_009703923.1:8192-24777 GCF_000703405.1 Apaloderma vittatum | reverse complement strand
AGAGGTCGTAATTTTCTGTGGACTTCTTTCCACTTCTTTTCTAGTTGTTGCCCACTTATCTGCTACGTGACTGCGAGTTGTAGGCAGTAAGATACACTTGCATCAAGTGCTGCCCACGAAAACTGCCACTACCAGATTTATCAAAACATATTTTACCACAGATTTCCATGCAGTTGCTCATATCTCAGCTAGGCTGGGTTTATTTCGGAAGAACAAATCCACACACGCTTGATAATGCCTGACATTGGGATATACCTGTCTACCCACTAAGCGTTGAAAATTACATCTAATTGTAATGCACAGAAAAAAACTTGCAGATAGTATTTTAATTTCTTTGACAGATGAAACTAGCAATCGAATCTTATGAAATATCTCAAGTGACTCACCTGTTACAAACAAGATGTGAGATAAGGAATAGTAAAACACATGGAACAAAAAAGGAAAAGGGACAGAAGTCTTAATAGACTAGTAGACTTTAATATTAAGGCTTTGTGAATCTGCTCATTAAAGTTGAATAAAGTACTTTCAGTCAGCTTCTCAAGCTTTGTAATACACAACAGTAACTAACTCCTATGTAAAAAAGTATTCCCCATCCCTTTTATTCAAATACTCTTTCAAACGGTCTCTCATTAAAAATTTACATTCTCAGCTAGGTTCTGGCCCCAAACTTTTCTTTCAGTAGTTAACTGACCAAAAAAACAACCCTAAAAACAAGAGCCTATAATCAAACTGCAGACCACACACACCTAACTTTCAAGAGTGAAACATACCTCCTTCCTCTGTTCAAAGCAGCAAACTTGGGAGAACATTGCAACCCAGATATCTGTTGAGAAAGTATCTTCATTTTTTTTCTAGCAAGTCATGACTCTGAATTCAGAAGGATGGGCAGTGAGTCATTAGCTATTGCTTCAGTCCTCCCTATCCAGATTTGTCACTCAGCTCCTGTCATTATTAAGCCTCAGTTCCCGCTTTACTTTGCACTTTCACCCATTCCCTTTATGAATCGAGTAGTTTCACACATCGGGACGATCTCAGTTTGCAGGGCATTGGCACATTAGGATTTCTGCCATCTCCCAATCTGTTTGAATGAGAATGATAAACTCTTGCTCACCAATGGGCTTGGTCAAGCTTTTAGTTTTGCTGTTGTGCAACACAAACCTGTAGGAAGCTGCACTCCTGAACAATAAGGCTATTGAGCTTTCCCAATGCAGGGAGTGGCCTCCTCTTAAACTCTGTCAGCTGCCTATCTCCAAAGATCTGAGTTGACTCATATACCTGAGATGGTCCCCTTCAGCTTCAGACTTAAACTGAAAAAAAACCCTTTCCCCATGTCTCATCATCATCTCAGTAGATAATGACAGATGGTGAACTTCTATTGAGATTTATCAATGGTATCTCCACAGTACTACTTCCATCTGTGTTCATTCCTTCACATTGCAATGTAACCCTCATTGGAAGATGCTAATTTGATTGCATAGGAAAAAAAAAATCCATCTGTCTTGTCTTTACAACCTGAACAGAAATCACAGTAGCTTTTTAACGCTTATGCCATTTCAGTAACGCTGCTTCTTTCTGGAGCATGAGGCTCACACGCATGGAAGGATTGGCTTCCTGTGACAGCTGCAATATAAGCACCTCCCGAGATTGTCATAATGGGCAGGAAGAGGCATTTTTAGAAATTCAACCTTGATAAAAAGTTATATTTTCTCTCATTAATAGGGATGTGTTTACATCTCAGCGTCGAAAAAGGAGGCAAAAGTTGTCTTTTTTCCTCCACACAGTCATCTCAGGTTTATGGTGGAAAAGCTGTCTGTACAGAGCTAGCTGCAAATGCATTTGAAATCCAAATCATGGCTGGCTAGCTGCTGTGTGACAGAAATAACCAAGTTATCCCTTTTGGCCCATCACAAGCAAGATTTGACTCTGGACTTGGTTTCCACCCAATTGTCCCAAATTAACAACCCCAGAAAATGACATAACATTTTCAAAGCAAACAAAATACACATTTACCCTTACCGGGGTTCTGCATAAAGACCTTTTTATAACTTTCCACAGAACAAAGACTTTTTTTCCCCCCATACATTCAACTCCTTGAACTTCTTGTCAAGTACTTGGAGGTAAAGATTTTAACATGACTCCAAAAATATTTTCATGTTTAACTACATGATCCAGAGTTATACAGTGCAAAAAAGCTAGAGATATGGAGATTAAATTCTCCCTTTCCTCTGGGGTATGAATCCATCTCTAATAGCTGGAGATGAGGATTCTCCTTCAAGGAAAATTACTTGACAGCTTGCTGTTACCAATGTTTCTTTCTTTTTTCTTTTTCTAATTTTAACTGATAAACTTAGTATTGGCTGATTTACAGTGAACGACTATTTTCACTGGGTAAGTAATCTAGACAAGAACATTTATCTTCATTGGCAACAGACATTTTAGTGCTTTCACTTTACCTTAAAAAGAAGACAAAGCAAAAATCTTGGCAGTTTCAAGAGCTGCTACAGGAGAACTCAAATTTATCATTAAGAGAAATCTTTCTTGAATGAATGGAATATTCAGAAAACCAAAAAGCTTCACTAACCTTCCACATTCATAGCCTCTCTCAGAAGCTGCAACTTCTTCTGTCTCTCTCTTATCCTCTCAAAGGCACTTGATATTGCTGCAGAAGTCGATGTCTCAGGCATATGGCGTGTTTGGTCCAGTTTCTGTGGTCCGAAGACATCCAGTGCTATGCTCCCATCAGAGTATCGTGCTTCCTTGTTTCTGATAGTAGTAGAAGTCCGCACTGCAAACGCCTCACACTGTTGGTTGTGCCCATGAGAGCCTCCAGCATGGTCCCTTTCAGCTACTTTGTCAGTTGTGCAAAGCAAATCTGTGGACGACGCCCATACTTTTCTCTTGGGAATGACATCTGCATGAAGGTGACCTTTTTTTTCCAACTCACTGGTTTTACACCTGTGAGGACAGAAACCTCCTTCCTGTCCCGAGCTGTAATCTGCAGAAATGCCCTGGAAAAACTCTTCCTCGCCTTGTGTTCCTCTAATGGACAGAAAGCCCATAGACTTGCTAAGTCCTTTGTTAAGCATGGTCTGCTGAGAGAAGTGAGTCTTGTGTCCGTCAGGGGCATCGACCACCAATGTTTTTCCTGGAATAAGGAGATATATCACATATGTAATTTTGTACTTAATACACAAAAGTGCAACACAATGTTACTTAGTGTTAAAATTATATACTGAGCACATATTTTGGTCTTGATTTTGCCATGCAAAACATTGAGACAGCTACTTAAAGAGCTGCCTCAGTCAACGAAGACAGAACTCCAACTACTTCCTATCTGACAGGCATTTTATCGCTTTTATTTCTGAAGTGCTCAAGAAAAAAATATGGCCTAATATAATTCAGCATTAACATTTAAAAAACTCACTAATGCATACATGCTGAAAGTTGGTTTCTCATTAGTTTTCTTTTTAAAATAGTCTGAACTATCACCAAAAGTAGTGTTTAATGATCAGTCTGTAATCAGCCATTCCTCTCACCTCTGACACAACTTACAATTACTAATGACGAGTCCAGGTTTGTTCTACATATTTACAGATGCCCTGCAGTAATGTCAGTAGTAAGAGAAGAATGACTGTGTAGTTAGAAATTTTAAAAATCTTGGATCTTTCTTTAATGACTATTTTTGGTGATCACAGCCTCTCCAGATAAAGAATACTCTAAAACAAAATCAACAAAGCTTCTAAGATCAGAGTGACTCTACATGCCTGTACACATTAGGTTTCATTAATAAATGGATCAGCCAATACTAACAAACACTTTTCCCTTACCGTGGAATTACTTCCAGAATAAAAGAAACTGTCAGAGGTGAAAACAGTATCAATGAAATACTTGCTCTCTGAAGAATATCACATCCTGGTCACTAAAAGTTTTCATAATCACGTACATTTCAGGCATAAAATTTACTCAACTCTATTTTACAAAACTAATTACAAACACTGGCAAGTACAAATTTCTTAATACTAAGAGATGGCCTACAAGTTTACCTTTTATGTTCTCAACCCTCCTTGAGATGAGAGTAAAAGAATTATAACTATTATAATAACATCCCAGAGTAAAACTAGTATCAAAAACTACTCAACTGCTACATACTTTCTGTTAGTAAACTGATTTTTTAATACCTCTGCATTTTTAAAGTTGCAAAAAGCCAAAGTGTATTGTAGATATCACACAGGCAGTAATCTACTCGTAACTCCAACTGACCAAATATATTGCTATATTAATACAGTGTGTATAGTGCAGATTGGCAAGGTTAGGCTTCATCTTCATAATTTTGCAATCTCATCCCTTGACAAGAAAATAAAAATAAATATATTCCATGCTAGGTTGCCTAAGCGTTGCCTGCTCACTCAAATGGATTCAGTAAGGCAAGTGATGCTTTTCTTAAAAAACAGTTGTTTAAAAAAACCCGCAAGACTAAAGACAAATACAACCAAAAAACCACTTCTTACCAACAAAAACATACAGGATGGTAAAATGTCAGGGTTTGGATTGTCTAAAAAGTGTCATGTAAGAAATTACACAGTTCCCACATGTTCCAGTCAACCTTTGCCAATGAGAACGAATTAGTCTTCTGAAAGGATCTGATGCATCACTTGGTATTTTGCTTTAATCCTAAACTCAAGTAAACATAATTATCTTTGTGGTCACATAAATCTTATGTTATTATCTTATTCTCAGACTATACATCCCTCATAAGGCTGGTGAATTACATACACTATTCATACACACAAAAAAGCCTTTTAGAAACACCCATTCACTGCAAAGTTCCTACTATCTAAAGTAGCAGGATGATATCCATTCTGCAAACACATCCTTCATGGACATACCCATCAAGGACAGACATTCCTAAGCAGGATTTTAACTCATTGAAGTCATTTGAGAGAGAGAAAAAACAAAATACTGTAGTATTGCAGCAAATCAAAAGAAGCTCTGAGAATTCTTCCAAATAATCAGAGCTCCAAGGTAATTTTAGGCAGAAAAAACCAAAATTACCTCCTCTACACATTGTCTTCACATATATTTTTTTAATGTAAAAAAAAACCAAACCACCTCTTCAACCCAAAGCATTTACATTCACAAGACCTCACCTAACAAAACAATTAGAAATAAAGCAGAGAAAGGAAGAGAAACAAACAGCTGAAACTCCAATATACTTCCAAGACTGCACATTCAGGATTATTTGATACATCATCGGTCCCGAACCAGAAGAATATTCCTGGTTCAAAATATCATTTAGGTCTCTGCACATTGAAGCGTTATCTTGTTTCAGCATCACATCCAGTGGAAAGAGCCACAAAGTACTTGAAGTACCAGTGGGTACCCTTACCATAGCACACCTAGAGACAGAAATATCTCTGTTGTATGCTGGTGAGAATTGCAGTGAAAGAGTCCAGCTGCCAGTGAGAAAGAGTGCTAGAGAGGAAGAAGCATCCTCCTCATCAAAGCTGTAGTTTCCACGAACTTGTAACATTCAGACTAGATGTAACTGAAGTTGCTTCCAGTTCATGCAGAGGTTCAGAAGACATGAACTCCTTGCCTCAGCACCATGAGATGCTTTCTGTTCCCTAAGTAATCCACCCACCTGGGGCTTCCTCATGAGGAAAAATGAATGTCTCTCATCAGCAGCGACTGGGAAAGTACTCATCGCTACAGCCGTGCCACTCACAGCTAACTGCGTGATAAGACAGATGAGCTATGTCATCAGGAAGCACACAGGAGGCATTCCACTTCCACACTGCTCTTCCACTCTGGAGATGTCTTCAGGTCCGTCTCACTCACGTCCACACTAACTTACGCAGCAAACATGAGTTTTTAACATAGTACCAAATGGAATCTACAGCTGGCCGTCATGTTCAGTCTTGAGACATTCCTGGACATCTTTAAAGTTTCCCTTACTATTCTCCACATTCTCACTTCTGCTTTTCACTCATCTTGGCACTGTCTCGCACCTTTGCAAAACACATCCATCTCTACATAAGGTCTTTTCAACAAGCCCTCCCAAAGAGGCTCACAGCGTCAACACATGCTCAGAGAAAGGTAGAGATGAGACTAGGGCACAAGGGCTGCACAGCTTGCTCAAGGTGGGTATCCTGAGATGGCAAACAGAAACAAAGCAGCAATACTGAAATTTCAGATCCATAGTTTATAACAGCCAGGAATACATGCTGTGTTTGGCACCAGAAAGCTGAGATCAACGATCAAGGACAAGACTTCCCAGTACAGAGGCAACTCAACTGCAGATCTCGGTGAAATCATTCGATTAGGCAACCAGCAACCAGCCCAGTCCAATTCTTATATTTTAAATAACTTAAATCTGTCCTCATACCTCCTTATCTTTTTTAAATACTATTACAAACCTTTTATGTCACAAAATCATCTGTTAAGGTATTTTTACTTGTTTTCTCTTGGACTTCCTCAACACACTGCCTCAGTATTACATAGATCAAGGGTCTTAAATGACAGCACTAAGTCCCTTTCAGCACAAGGCCCATATGCCTAGACCTCTGGAGTACACCTCCAGAATAGACCAGGCTGGAATCATATGTCCTTCTTTAATATGTGTGTTTTCACTTGATGGGCACACACAAATTCAAACGCATTAAGCCAATAGGTAGTTTATCCACAAACAGTTTTCCCCCAGCTTTTATAATGAAATGTGTGGGAAAATGAAGGGAAGAACTACCAGTGAAAAGTTATATATGAAGAATAAAGATGCAGATAATGATCAAAAGGAACCTGACTGCATAATGGAACTTTTAGGTCTTTAAATTATAATGCATGGAGAGACTCATGCTATGACCACTTAAATAAATGGCTTGTATTTGTAATTGCAACTCTGGAGACCTATCCAAAGTATCTTGGTTCCACTAAAGACATGAAGTATCTCACCCGAGACCACACAACACTACTCCACGCTTCAGTTACCCAGAGCATAACAGGACAAAAAAGTGCTTCCCTACTTGTCAGTGATGGTGACAGGACAAGCCGTTAGCAATTAAGATACAACAGCATGTAAGTAACTTCAAAAGGCATACTTTCCCCTTCCCCAATTACTTCTTTGCTGAACTACACTCCTCTTCATGCTCATCTGAATAGTATCTGGGTTCTTGATTTCACATATTGCCCTTGGGTGTTTATTCTTTACTTGATGTTACATTAGTGCAATTATTTATAATTACTGTAAATAATTCAAATGCAATTATAGTAATTGCATGATTCCAAAGCATAATATATAATGAGGGAATATACACAATAAAAATAGCAATTAATCACCCAGAGTTCACAACAAAATTCCCTTGTGGTGCTAAAATGAAAATCTAGTTTTCCATACTTTCAACTGGCAGATGTTACATGTGCTAAATGACCTGGATCTGCTTCCTTCTCCCTTTGGTGTGTTCAGTCATGAGTGCAACTACACCCTCTTTGACACCAGCATCATTCCCACATCATCCTTTATTCACACTGAAAACAGTCTGGTTGATTCTCCTTTGAGCAAGAGAGTTGTTATCGAGTCCTAAATTCAGTCCGTCTGCAATTACTTATGTACCAGCTTGATCCTACAAGTAATTAAACAAACATATGAGTGCAAACTCAAATATATGAGTGCAAACTCAAATATCTGAGTGCAAACTCAAATATCTGAGTGCAAACTCAAATATATGAGTGCAAACATGGTCAGTGCCATCACATACTGCATCTATTTTTACTGACTAAATTCGGACCGCTTCCTTCTTTTGTTCACACAAAACAGAACACATTTTTTCAGCTTCGGTTTAGCAAAGCTCATGGACATGTACACATATACACACACAGGGTGGGGGCAGGTTGGAAGAGACACGGGCTGGGTGGAACAGAGGGATCGCCCACATGAGCGTGAAAGAACACACCATCGTTGTCAGACCGGAAGGTCTAAAAAGAGGAAATTATTATACAGGAGTTGAAAAACATCTCCCACACCATCTTTGTACAGAAAACAGAATGCCAGAAAAAAATCCCTGTTCTGAGACAATGCGGTTAGTTTCTCAAATGTGAGTGGGCAGCTGATGGAGGAGCTGGATTTGCAATCCCTGAGAGGGCAGGCTAAGAGCCAAATAGAAGACAACAGAGCCAGATGTGGCCTGTGGCTTGACTGCTAGGAATGGCATCTCCTTCCTTCTTTTATTTTTTTTAATTTGTGAAGAAAATCCGACTTTGAGAAAGAAGTACTCCTAGAATAATGCATTCTTTGTCAAGGAAGAAATGAGCTGAACACAAGGACTGTTGAAAGCACTATAAGCAACAGCCAAACTACAAATTCTGTAGAACAATTTGTGTTCTGCTCTAGACTGACACGGCTCCTCTATCAAAAAAACTCAAATAGCTTCAGAAACCACCAGGCATCTCTTTCAGAATAGTGGTAGGGAACCTTGTCAAATAGCACTTCACAAATGCAACACTTTACCTCCTCCCCTCATCAGTACCTCTGCAAAAAAAAGAAAACTGCACCGTCGCTCTTTCCCACTCAGGTTTATGGGTCAATTTTTTGGGGTACATTTCTCATCAAAGTAGGCAAAAAGGTCACCCAGCTGTTCCCTTCCTGGATTTCTGTGTACTCTGGGAGCAACTTAGCAATACAGCTGTTTTTCTGCACAGAGAAGTATTTCACATTTCTGGTTTGGTTTCCCCATTGATCTTTGTGTCCATTTTTGTTTTGTTTTCAGAGTTCCAAGTTTGATCTCAGCAACATTGTGACATCACTTCCAATACTGCCAGGCTGAAAGTTCAGTAAAGCAGTAGTAACTGCATTTAAATTTAAAAGATTTCTATCAACACCAACTACTAGTACTGCTACATGCAAACAGGAACACTTAGTGGAAGAAAGCAGGCACAATTTTTGGAGTGTGAAAGATTTTTTTCTTATTATTTTTAAACAAGAAATCTTCATCTGGCTTCCATTTAGTTTTGCTTAGCTCGGGAAGCTATTCTCCACCTACTCAGTTTTGGGGTTTTTTAGTACTGAGGAGATGGGAAAGAAAAATAAAAAACAAAACCTCACTACATTTCCAGATGAGAGATTTTCAAGTCAGTGGAATTAAGTCTGTGCTGTATTACTGATAAGTTACATCTGTGTGCTTGGATTCAGCAAGAAAATGAGTAAGCTGCTTCAGTTCACATTTGCTCACTGCTATAAACCATTTCTTTATAAACTAAAGTTGTACTCTCACCCAAACCACAAGTTTAAACATAATCTGCAACCAATTTCACTGGACTAAAAGCAAAAGGGTACACTGTCTTTTGTCTGAGAGTTCTCCCTGAGCAGCAACACAACTAATTGATATTCCAGAGAATGATAACTAAATGCTAGAATTTCTTATTAAAATTAAAAGTAACTTCACTTAGCCTTAGAATCTTCTATTCAGTTTACAACACCCACCTTTCTGCTGCACCTGTCAGAGCATCTAAGTTAAATAAGGAGTCCATCAACATCTAAAATTTTGTTCAGTGTTTCCAATTATTTCCTGTTACAGACAGCTAAGGTAAAACTTAATATTATTTTAAATTTATTTCAAGCCTTTATTCATGTGGCACATATTCTTTTGGCAGAGACAAAGGTTGGAATTTTGCAGGATACAACCCTAAAATACAAGGTTAACTCATGACAGTCTACCACAATGCGTAAGTTGAGTTAAAATCAGAATCATAGAACAGCCTGGGCTGGAAGGGACCTTAGAGATCATTTTAATCCAGCTTCCCTGTAGCCAGGGACGCCACCTCTTGACTAGATCAGGCAACACATGGGGACCGAACGGGAATCGAACCCTAAAATTAGAGGCCATAAGTGGCAGGAAGGCAAAGCCAACACATCTGTTAGCAAAATTTTTTTAAAATATGAGGTATCTCCGCAAAGGTTTGTGTTTAGTATTCGCAGATCATCAGCGTTAAGATGGAACTTTGTAAATAAATACACATTTTGCAGGATTTCAATTATGAGAGGACTGGGAAGTAGGCTGCCAGGCATGCACAAGTTATGGAGATTTCAACTGGGCTTTAAATGTACCCTTTTGAAGGATGAGTGCCATAGTTTGTGGCAAAGAGTAACATGGTGAATTAATTCTTGCTTTATGTTTGGAAGAGTTCTACAATTACCTACTCTTTTGTCACACCAAAAGAATTTTAAGGCTGTGCAGCCATTCAAAGGGACTTAGACAGGCTAGAGGGCTGGGCGGGGAGAAATCTGATGAAGTTCAATAAGGGCCAGTGTAGAGTTTTGCACTTGGGAAGGAATAACCCCATGTGCCAATACAGGTTGGGGACTGACCTGCTGGAGATCAGCACAGGGGAAAGGGACCTGGGGGTTCTAGTGGACAGCAGGATGACCATGAGCCAGCAACGTGCCCTCGTGGCCAAGAAGGCCAATGGCATCCTGGGGTGTGTTAGAAGGGGAGTAGCTAGGAGGTCGAGAGAGGTCCTCCTGGCCCTCTACTCTGCCCTGGTGAGGCCACATCTGGAATATTGTGTCCAGTTCTGGGCCCCTCAGCTCAAGAGAGACAGGGAACTGCTTGAGAGAGTCCAGCGCAGAGTCACAAAGAGGATTAAGGGAGTGGAACATCTCCCTTATGAGGAAAGGCTGAAGGAGCTGGGTCTCTTTAGCTTGGAGAAGAGGAGGCTGAGGGGTGACCTCATTAGTGTTTATAAATATGTCAAGGGGGAGTGTCGAGAGGACGGAGCCAGGCTCTTTTCATCGGCGTTCAATGACAGCACAAGGGGTAATGGCTACAAACTGGCACACGCAAAAATATTAGTAAAAACTTTTTCACTGTGAGGGTGACAGAGCACTGGCACAGGCTGCCCAGGGAGGTTGTGGAGTCTCCTTCTCTGGAGACATTCAAAACCCGTCTGTACATGTTCCTGTACGATCTACTGTAGGTGATCCTGCTCTGGGAGGGGGGGCTGGACTAGATGATCTTTTGAGGTCCTTTCCAGCCCCTAACATTCTGTGATTGTGTGACTTCCACAAAGACTCTTCAAGTGTTCAGAGTATGAAACTTAAATAACAGTCATCGGCTCAGGTGACTCACACCAGGTTTCACCACTTCTGCCGGCTAAGTCAGCTCCTAAATACTGTGTTCCGAGTATGACTTGACTAAAAGCAAACATTCTGTAACATTAATTTAGAACAAACTACTTCTGCAGTCAGCTCTGTCATAAAGCTCATTCATCAAGATGATCATAGAAAGTGAGTCATGAAAGACAAAAAATAAATTTAATTGGGGAGAATATTAGCATGAAGTTATTTATTAATCAAGACAAAGACGGACACAAATAGGTGACAATATCCAAACTTAGTATATAAAGAGAGCAAAATATCCATGTTAAGCATGTGAAGCAGAAAAATATTTCAAAACATTCATCTTAAGCCAACAATAAAGTCCTGGCAATTATAACACCTTTGTATTTTTCAAACACCATCTTTCAAATATCTAAGGTATTAGTTGGCTACTCTCCAACTAGGAGGACATCTCTCTGGCTGAACCATCTCTATATTCATGACGTTAGCCTGATTTATCAGCTGTCTTAAGTTAGACACTCACAGAATCATAGAATGGCCTAAGCTAGAAGGGACCTTGGAGATCATTTTAATCCAGCCTCCCTGTCGCCAGGGACGCCACCTCTCGACTAGATCAGGCAACACATGGGGACCGAACAGGAATCGAACCCGTGACCTTAGTGTTGTTAGCGCCACGCTCAACTGACTGAGCTAACCGGCCCCCTACCATATTAACATTCAGGCAGTCTTAGGTTCACAATAAATGCTTTTGCTATTAACTGAAAATTCTCTTTAAGATTTTCAGGACTCAACAAGAACTTCACCTCAAACAAGCCTCCTGTTCTCTCCAGGAAAGACTTCTGCTCACCATATTTACTTCCTTAAATACGCTGGAAAATTAGACACATCCTTATGCGTGTCTCTGCAATTGTCCCACTATTAAACGAGGCCCCAAACTATCTTCTCAGAGCAACTTAAACCCAGACATTTAGACAACATATGACAAATTTCTAACTTGTTACAAAGACAGTTACCTCAGAATCTTAATCCTGCCTGGTAGCTTCCTACCTTTCTAAGTGTTTGTTGTTTTGCAACTGAAATAAGAGGCAAATATTTCACCTAAACACACCAGCAGAAGAGTAGTCAACAGAGGAGCTTTTCTGAGTTGTTTTGTATTTGGTCTTTTTTTTTAATTATTATTTTACCATTACTACTTTTCTTAAACCCTCACGCGGCCTCCTACTTGCAGGTCCTCAATCCATCATGCAATATAAAGCTGAGTAGATGATGGAAAAAGAGAATAGAAATGACAAAAGCTTGAGGCACTACTTGAATGGTAGTGTGCTCAAATAAAGGTGTTTTCAAAAAAAAATAAATAAAAGAGGTGAGAAATATGGAATAGTCTAGCACTAGCAAAAGAGCAAAGGCATGTAAAGAAATGTGAATATGACAACACTAGAAATTGGGAAGAACAAAAGAATTAAAGAATAAACAGATCCAAGCCTTATAAAACTAGTGGGAACTAGTGGAGGAATTCATTTTAAAAAACAGCCTAAGTTCAGAAAAGAAACACATTACATGGTTCACAAATCCAGTCAACTAGATTGATCTAGCCCAAAACCCTGTATTCCTACGGATCTTTCTATTGCTACGGAAATATTCTGAAAGGACAAAAAGCTAGTAAGAAAAAGATCCTGAGAAAGCAGTCAGTGTATTTGTGCCAGAAAATTAAGACACAGCTTGTCAGAAACCATTCCTAAACTCATAGTGACATATTGGAAGGGCTGGCAATCAGTCACGTAAGGTTTTTCACATCAACAAGTAGCCTGAATGAGAACCCATTTCAGAAGAATCAACAAGGGAAGGAAGACCACCAATGCCTTCCCCAACTTACATCTAACATTTGCAGTTTTTATTGGCACTGGCAACTCCATGGTTTATTTCAGTTCCTACAATTCACTACACTGTTTCTCGGCGTAAAACTAAAGAAAACAGAAGAGCAACTGAGGCACATCAGCCACATAGCTTTGTTCCAAGTTTACTGGTGGTAAATAGAAGGAAAACGTGAGCTGGATGAAAACTCTGTGTCACTGATACTTACGGTATTGAATATTTGTAGGTCACGTCACATTCTGGCACTGAGATACTCCATTTACACATGAACATTTTAAGGCAAGAACGGTCTCACCAGATTATCACATGGCATTGCCTGCATCGCAATGACTTGACTGGTCCAATGCGTGGTCCAAGCTGATGCCTTATAAAATGTTCCTACCCAGCCCCACAGTTCTTCCGGAAATATACAAGCCCAGTTCCTTGGAAAAACACATCCCCTTGTCTGAGAAGCCTAGCACGGAGCTGATACTGCCACTGACCTTAAATGAGGACATCTAATGAAGTCATGGCCAGCATCAGCTGTCAACCTACATCACTTCATCCCTTTCCTCCACAGTGGCAACAGCAACAGTCCACCTCTGAGAGTTCATCTCCACCCTGCCCCTCCAGTTTCCTCTTTATTTCCCTGAAGTAACAGTAAAATCCTACCTGACCTCCATGTCTATCTCATGCTGTTAAAGCACAGCAGAACTATGATAGAACATACAATAACCCTCTTCAGAAAAGTTTTGTGTGCAGAGAAAAGAGACCAGGGCTGGCTGGGAAGCAGGGAAAGCAGCTGTGTGCAACTAGAGCTATGAAGAGAAAGCAGAGTCCACAGGGAAGAGGGAACTAAGAAAAACTGCTTCTTGTTCCTCTAGCTGACCTACCTTCAGCTGAAGATTCTCTTTCTCTATAAAGTTCTGGCCGAGAGCCTATAAAATCTGCTCTTACTGCCAGGACTGACCTGGCAAAAAGATATATATTTTCTTGAAACAATTATTCTCATCACCAACACTTACCTGGACACTGAATCAGAGTTCTGAGAATGTCAGCAAATATTCCACTATTCAGTTTCTTTGGCCACAAAATCTACTAAAACTTGGTTTTCCACAGGGCTGTATTTACTTCCATAATCCTCACTGCAATGAAGTCCTTACCTGTGGGAAGTCCTTTTCCCCTCAGCCTCTCCCGAATAGCCTGGCTCCTGTCTGGCTGCAATTTTCTATCTCCATTGCAAGAAAGCTGATCCACCTAAAAACAGGCAGTAATGCAAAGTCAAATACAGAAAGAGCTCACACTAGTATGAAACAAGTGTCCGTTACACAAATGCACAACATAAGTCAGCACCAAACAGCTAAGTTCAAGCTCAGAGCGGAAGTTCAAACTTTTTTCATTTTAAAAACCAGGTTCAGCGGGGAGAACATTCCCAAGAATTATCTATGTATGTAGAATCCATGCATTATTTTTACTACATTTGATCTACTTTTTTCCACTTCACAAGCATGTAACTAAAATATATTCCATCCCTACAGCAAACTGAAGAGACAGCAACACTCAAAAACCATGTTCCACGGTTGCAACATGACTGAAACTTGTGACTGTCCTGATGAGTTTTTGGTGAAACAGGAAGAACTGTCTCGTACCTGATAGTTTTAGACTGATACCTCATGCAACTTATTACACATGTAAAATCTCATACATTCTTGAGTAGTCTCTAATTTAGGCCCTCAGGCACATTCCTTTTGTGTGTCAAGCTTAACTACTCCCATTAACTTTTAACTCTTTTTTTTAATCACTACTTCCCTAGGAAAAAAAAAAAATAATAGTTTTTTCACATGTACAATCTTTCAAAGAAGAGCTTATTTGCTACAACAAAAATCTTTAGCGAGGTCTTTCGATATGGTAGGAATCAACATAACTTGGAAAGTGGCTAAGAACTGGGAAGAAGAAATCAAGCAGCCTTCTATGTATCACAGATACAGTGCAACTCAACTAACATTAAAAAGATTGAATCAGTCTTGTGTCCTATTGCCTTTTACAAAGCATGTTAACATGGAAAGTGAAAATATTCAAACAGGACTTCTTAACCGTGCTTCATAGACCACCAAATGACCTGGTACAGAGTTAAGATCTTCCTAGCCTTTGATAAAGGCCAATCAAGATCAGAGGCATGCTGATCTTAGAAGAGCAAATTGTACTATGATTCTAAAAAAATAATTGTATACGCTTTTCTTTTTAACTTAAAAAATTATAGCACACATACAGAGCACTAAACGTTAAAATCAGTAGGGATGGCTAGCTAAGGTGCACAGAAACGTAGCATCACAGCTACATCATTGTTCTGTCAACACTCAGCTCTATTTGGCTGGTTTGCTCCTGTCTTCTTGCAAAGCCAGTGCAGTGGCACATTATGAATTAGGTTAAAACAGTTACTGGCACAGGAAATCTAGAAGATTAGCAAAACTTCAGCACTGGAAGTCCTGCTACTTCATTATCAACATGGCACAGGAGACAGGAACACACACTTGCTGGATTCAGGTCTCCACTGGATTCCAGTACATGCACTGGGGACCTTGCACTATTGCAGTCTGGCTGTCTGCTCTAGATTAGTCTGTCACACTAACCTCACGCTCCCTCTGAAAGCCTGCTGACAAGAACAAGATGAGGAAAAGTGCAAGATTTCCTAAGGAGGAAGGGCCATTATCAACTTGAACACTAATGACTTGCTTTACACAGTGGCTGTTTCTACAGCTCATGGCCTAATTTATGGTTTAGATTTTTATTTTAATATATTTTATTTTAATAGCTTCACTGATTAAGGCCTTGTAGTTCTTTATTTCAGTGAATCACAGACTAGCTCCACTTGGCAACTACACAAGACGTTACAGCGAGAAGCACTGGACTGACAGACATAACCTCACAGACTAGGCAATGCTTTGTGGCGCTCAGGCTTAGCACTGTTTCTGAGGCTTGTCATAATCAGCTGCTGTCAAATATTAGACAAATGCAGTGACCTCTCACCTCTTCCAAACCAGATTCATGAAGAAGCTATCCATTCAATCATAACAATTTTTATCTTTTTTTTTTTTAAAAGGATGCATTATCATTCAGAGATTTTTCTTGAAATTACAATACTATCTCTCTTGACACTGATTTGTACATTAGTACAATGAGATAAAAAAGAAGAGTTTCAATGATAAAAAACTGAATAAAGTTCAGGACCATCGTGGGATATCATTTCAGCAATAACAAACTGTTTTGTTATAATTATAAACAGAACACAAGTTTAAAAAGTACTGGCTAAACAACAATTTAACAATATTGACAGTTTATGTCCTTCCTTTCTACTCAGAGTCGAAATAATTTATTTATTCTTAAGTTATGTTGTAATCAGTTTAAGTGAAGTAAGAAGTTGCCTGTCAGGAATAGTAGATTAGGTCCTCCACAAGTATCACATACAAGAGCTGATCACAAGTGCAGAGAATTGGCGTGGCACCTGATAATAAGCAAGTCTCCAAAAGTCAAGCATAACTTCAAAAAAGAAAATTCACAGTAATTATATCTGAAATATTTCAAGTAGCAACAAGTCTAAGGCTTGGCCCAGAGTTATCTTTTTTGTTC
>NW_009703923.1:0-8161 GCF_000703405.1 Apaloderma vittatum | reverse complement strand
AAATTCGAAAATAAAAAAAACCCATCCACAAAATTATCTTCCTCAGAAGCAGCAGTCATAAATGCATATTTAAGGAGAAACCATCAAATGTTACAGACTGTTACAAGGGGAGAGAAGCCATTCTCTCCCTTCAATACTCACCCTAATTAAACTTGCAACACAGTAAAACAAGAGGAAGAATGACTACGGAGTGTCATTACCACCTTTGCTCTCTTCCTGTTCACCTCTATTATTCCTCAGATGTTGACAGACTTACCCCAGACAGGCTTCCCAGAACCAGTCTGACCAATTGTTTGACGTATGAAAAAGAAGGGGCACAGTTAGTGTTCCTTATATGGGCACTGCAAGCATCCAGGACAGTCCGTACAGATACACGGGCATAAATGACATCTTCACACATGCCAAGGAGTATGCTGTTGAGATGATCTCCAAGTTTGATAGGCTAGTGATAAAAACAGGAAGGACGGGAGAATCAGTTTTAACAGTGACTTGTGGCACACACAGAAACAAAAATACATTCAAAATAGTAAAATAATAATTCACAAGACTTACTGTCTACATTATCTGAGGGACACTTGGAAAGTTACCATCTAGGTGGTAAAAACAGTAGTTGTAGATCAGGGGACGTGCCTTCAGCATCTAGATTTCATTCGTACTCTACAACAAACAAGCTGCCTGATCTGTAAGGTCAACACACAGGTTCCTTTCTCAGGAGCTTAATGGCTAGTGAAAAGGTTCAGAGAAAATTTAGGGTTTGAACGTTCTGCCAGTTGCAAGCATAAAATTCAGTCTACACTAGAATCATTTTGCAGCTCTCTCTCCTCTCTGCTCAGCTCACCAATATTTTGCAGCAGCTGTGTTAGCACCAACTGTTGAACTGTATCAACAAAAAAAAGTAAGGATTAAAACAGCAAAGCCACCAGTTAAGGAAGCAGAGCTTCATAGTTGCAGGACAGCATCTACAACAGTTAAGAACAACCTAGATTTAATTTTCCTCTACCCATCCAGTAAAACCAGCATATTGTATGTGAAATATCACTCCTCAGGGCATGGAATAATAAGTGATAACACTTGATCTCAGATGCCGCAGGCACTTGGGACTTGAGCTTTCTGATCGGTAACTCTCCCAAAGTGGGTGGTTACCCACTAAGTACAAGCATTGTCGTGCTTTTTGCATCACAAAGCACTTAAAACCATTACAATCTTAAAATCTTCCCTCTATTAATATTCTTAAACTGTACCATAAAAAAAAAAGAAGGTATTCTGGACCACCCTGATTTAATTAACATAGGCTTTTCCTATCTGTCTGTTTAGCACATCTAACTAATTGTAAACATCAATCTTGTATCCAACTACACTCACAGCAGAGAAGCAGTTCTTTAACCAATATAGGCAGGTAAATATGGAAAAAAATAGTAAAAAATGAGAAAATCCACTCATAAAAATTAATACCTAAAAGTAATGCCACATACAGAGTGTCCTTTTGCCTCCACTAGCTTCACAGGGCAGAAGCACCACATGAGAACATCACAAACATAAATTCCAGACTACTGCTCCCTCTTTCTTTCCAGGTATATCTTAACAAGTAGTCTTTGGAAAAATATTGTCATATCAAAAGGTAGAGCACTTCTTCCCACTGCATTACTGTGAAATTGTTGCTATAATCTAATATCAAAGGAAGAAACAAAGAAAAAGGGGACTAAAATTCATGCCTACTTCTGCTCAACACCCACCTCTACCTACCTTAAGTCACTTTCCCACTAGTGCT
Source organism: Apaloderma vittatum (assembly GCF_000703405.1). Lineage (NCBI taxonomy): Eukaryota > Metazoa > Chordata > Aves > Trogoniformes > Trogonidae > Apaloderma > Apaloderma vittatum. Next base: position 6,393 of record NW_009703923.1, on the reverse strand, counting down.
GAATACTGTTCCTTTCATGTCCTACAAAACAGGAGAGCAAAGAAAAGGAACTGCTGTCTAAGAAAATACTGGGGCTTTTGGGGCAGGCACAGTTAAGTATTGCTGAAAGAGTTAAAACTTCCAATTTTCTGACTTCTGCATTCAGGCAGCTACTTTCAAATCAGTACAACTGAGAACCCTCCTACTATTCTGTTAAAGAAACTATTAGGAACTGAACACTTTAATTGCCAAAGAGCCTTTTCAGCATTTCCCTCTGTACCCTTACACATAACACCAACTAGTAGGAATGAACCCAAATATGAAACAGAAATAGCTCATCTCCTTGAGCTGCACTATGCTCTGCCAAATCCCACAACTGCAAGTCCATTACTAAATGCTCTTTTGGATGCATACCATCTTATTTTCACTTTTAGATATTGACTTCTAGAAGTTTAACTGCAGGCAGGGAAGGAGCACCCAGGAATATGATGAACAGCATCATCTTCAGTCAGTTTTGAAAACGCAGTCTAGGAGTTCTGCTGGGCATCTAGAATAACCCAGTTGAGCAGTAATACTTGGCTCTAAGCTCTCTGCAACTCTGTCTGCACTGACTGACAAGTCAACAGCAAGAGTCTAACCCCTGTTCCAAACAATTCGTACCCTTTCTTGGCCACTGTGTAACCTAAGTACCTGTACATGCCAAGGCCAGACTCATCGCAGCACAAAGGACAAGTAACAATGTTATTTAAATATTTGGTTTTATATATGCCTAAACCAAAACTAGTATTTTTCTCCTCTGTCAGCAGCTCAAGCTGCTGTCTTTCAGTATGCAACACTACAGGATAGACTAGACTAGATAGATCTTTATGGAAATTAACAGAAATCTAGTATCAGCACCTTCTTTCTGCAAGATGGTATCACCACTCTCCTCAAACACACTCCACAGAAAAAAGCTCCAAGTACATGAAAGAAATCTTACTCTTCAGGGTCTCATTATGACACCCTTCCATGTTAAATCAAATGCACATTCAGTCCAACTATCAAGTGTGAAGTTGTAATACTTAGTAAACCCAAATCTAAACTTACCTGACTTTGAGGAACTTCATGGTCAGCTCCCCAGAAAAGTGCCATACCGAGAGAATAAATATGGACCTGTCATAAAAGACACAAGACTTTGTCAACTCATTGAACAGGTCTGTAAATGCAAAGCATAATTTCAGAGAGGAAGAACTAAAGATAATCTTGCCTAATGTGTATATATATACATATTTATATATAAATTCCTGATATTTAAACTCAGGTGTCTTTCAAACTGTTCTTCTCCTCTGCCATGAGGGCCAGAGAAGAAAATCCTACTTCCACAAAACATACTGGATCTAACCAATTTTAAGCTTTCTTCTCACACTGAAGTCAGAATCAAGTTTAATCTGTACGATCAGCCTGGTTGCATCGAAGAATGCTTAAAACTTTAGTCTGAATTCAAAGCAGACCTTAGCAGGACTCAAACAGTGGGCTACTACTGTAAAGAGAACCCTAAGACTGGGTCAAAGGAAATAAGGAACGAACATATGAGTATCAATGTATAAAGCAGTCACATATCTATATTTTAAAAATACAAATAATTAATCATGATATGTATTATAATTAACAATCAGTATCAACATTAACTACATTAACATATATTTAACATATTAATCTCATGAAGACAGGGAACAAAACTTTCAAATACTGCAGAATTAAAAGGACAAACACATACTGCCCCTGCAGGTGACTGTGAAAACCAAACAGGTAAAGTGCAGAAAAAATCCCCCAGTTTTTCTGGACTATATCAGTAACGTACACTAGCAATGACGATTTCTAGCAAATTATTACTAATATCTGTGCTACTTAAATTTTTGTGCTAGTTAAAACAACAAGTTTATTAAATAATTGTGCAGGCAAATGGACAACAATTATAGAGACAGCAATAAATTAAGTGATTTCCTTAAGACAGCCTCTTCACTAACTAAAAGCAAAACAAACTGCTTAAGTCCAAGGTATACACATTAACAAGATCTGTCCAGACTCAGGTACTTCATACACAGAATTTAAAAACTTAGGTGTAAATTGAGTGTACAAAAGTAACAGATGGACTCAACAGAACCTATGAAATTACAAAAATAATTTTCTTCTTCCCATACTAAATAAGATTTGTTAAAAATCACACATCTAAAATTAGCTTAAGGTCATACAAGAACATTCACCTCTGTACTGAGGAGTCTCTTGGCCCACTCAAGAAAACAAATATATTCTTAAAGACTCAGAAAAAGGATAACACATACATGTATTTCTTTATAGACCAGATTGCTTGAAAGACATACCATTACTACAGAGCCAGGAATTAACCTCAAAGTGTAAGTACAGTGTATTTTTAGATTTCTGTTGTAAAACAGATGAAAGTTTTCTTTTTATGTATTCAGAAAAGTAATACACAATTTTGTGACAGGGTAAGGAAGTAATTACTAAATACACTTAGAAGCAACAAGTTATCAAAAGTGTTCTCAGAGATTTGATGTGCTCTGTTTGTATAAAACTGGAATTCAACGTACTCCAGAGAAGCAATCCTAAACATCTGCCACTGAAATCCTGGCCTCTGTCTAGCACAGCGTACGAGTCAGTGCAGGACTGAAGGGTTTCCATCAGCATACAGCAGTGATACACCAGATACTGCTGACACATGGTGACTCACTGACACAGTTCAGCCCAGCAGGGTGACAAACACTGAAGACAGAGGAACAGAGTCAGGTGGCGTGCACTGACACAGATGTGCAAAAAGGATATTCAGGCAGACAACACTAGAGAAACAATGGTTTTCTTTGTGACAAAGCTGGAGCAGAATCATGGACAAATTCTTCATGATTTTGCTCAGGAGGGAGAACAGAGGCAAATTTTGTTGCCAGTGGCATGTTCTGACAGGACTGCAGAAGTGCTGTACATAGCTGCTGATGAAACACAGCTTTATCCTAGACGCAAATATGTAGCCAGCACTGAGTGCCCAACGAGAGCTCATCCACCAGCTTCCTTTCCCAGAAAGCAAGCATTGGCCACCAAAGTCAAGCCCCTCTGTTCCATACAAAGAACAGAACAGAAGGCACAAACAAACATCAAGGGTTCTCAGTTAATAACAGTGTCCAGAAACACTGTCTTTCAATGCTGAGAAAATTGCCCTGTATCTCATTTATTCCCCATTATCCTTTAAATGAAATAATAGGAAGCCTTCCTTACCTATCCAGAAATAGTACAGCTATACAGAAAAAGATGAATAAATTTTCTTCACAAAAAACAAATAACCTTTTCAGAAACGAAACAATCACAAAACTAACCAAAACAAAAAAATTCAGACAAAGGAAGTCACCCAACCCCTCCTGTCCCCTAAAAATGCAAGAATAGCGGTTAAAAAGTCTTCTATCAAAACTGTAAATACTGAGCACAGAAGTGGTTATGGTCCTAAGTCTGTCAGTGTTCAAGAAGCATTCCGACAGTGCTCTTAGATATGTAATTTTTGTGTTGCTCTCTATTGAGTCTGGATATGGACTCAGTGATCCTTGCGGATTCTTTCTAGTAAAGGATATTCAATCATTCTGTGGTGCTAAGCTTCAACATAATGGAAGGTACTACCAAAACCACAAAGTGCATCATCCTCGACAAAAATATTATTGTGCGACCATGCAATCAGACCTCTAAACTAAAGCAAGCTACCCTACTAACCTATTTGAAAACGGGTTTCAAAATAAAAGCAAAGTGTAACCGTTTGTGATGTGGCACTCCTTCAGCTCCATTAACAGTATTTCAAGCTTTCTACTAACTGAAGGAGCACAACATTGAAAGGTATTTGCAAGCCACTACTACACACAAAGATGCACCCACTACATTACTCATTTTTGGATTTTAATGTAACACCTGCACACGCATCATGCAATTCTCTCCATGTCACACACCTTAACTTCAAAAAATCAGGTAACTATAGTCATATTGCTGTTTGACTGGTATTTGACGGTTCCCCTCACAAACTTCCAACTGCTTATTATAGTCTGACAGGCTTACATTGTGTCAGTGTGTGGGGAGGAGAAATCCTACAACAGTCTGTTTACAGTATCATCACTGCTTAAGGTTTGTGCAGCATCATGTCAAGTTCCATATATAACAGACAGTTCCAGCTCAAAAACTAGGCAAAAACCATCTACTGAAAAATTGTGTTGTAAAACTCCAAGTATTTTCCTAATTTCAAATGATCAGCAATCCACAAGTGGCTTTTTACAATGTTACTTAATATGCATTCATATTTAAAATGTCCTTCTCTCTCTCCAGATGATGTAACCTTTGATTCAGAGGCATAACATGCATCTCTTACAGAAATGAACTAGAAATTTTTTATAAATGCTTTAAGTTTTATGATACTTACAATACTTTCCACAATACATAAATCAACATGAAATTAATTTCCCAATTTAATCTTTCATTACAATTTTGAATGGTTTGCTTACTGTATTTCCAATCAGCTTGCTGTTACCTCAGACTCAGTTTGTATGCAGATTGACTGAGTGTCTTGGAATCAAAAGGATATGGCCTCACTATTATTTTTTCTTATAGCTATCTTTGAACACGCTGTTACTTTGTGCTAGTAAGTAAAGTTATAACTCAAGAGCCTAATGAAATCCTGATGCTCTGTTACAAGGTCGTATGAAACAACATATTTTTCTGACTTCAGCAGCTTTCAGACATGCTTGGATTTCAGAAGAACGAACCACCAAAAGGGAGGCCACTGGACATCTCCAGTAAATGAACTCAGTGCACTACAGCAAGTTGTGACCAAAAAAAGAGTTTAAATATATTAAAAGCTACTGCAGTCAACATGTGCAAAGCAAGATCTAAGAAACATGAAGTCAACATATCAAGACAAATAACTGGTGTACCATCCAACACAGTTTAATACATATGTAAAGGGAAATAATCAAAAAAAGAAGGATGCATGTATTAGCTATTTATCAGGCCTACAAACTTTAACTAATAAAACCACAAGAGAATAAAAGCTTTTGTACAAGGCTACGTTTCAGGTAGCATTCTCCTTCTGGATAAGCAAGTAAGCAAACAAATCCAAGAGACTGGTATGTCTGAAGCATTTTGCATAAATGTACTATATACTGTGTAGTTTCCAGACAGGGGATTATAGACCATTGCCATCATGAAAAAGAGTTTAATTCTTTGTACGCAATGGTATATATTTAAGAATTCATCTAGAGGGTCTCATAAGAGTAACTCAGAGATCTCATATTCAGATTACAGCTGTCCCTATATCCACCCAGACACTGAGAGAACAACTGCGTGACTTACCCACAAAGCTTTAAACAGAGACCAAAAATGGTAACAGTAGGCTTTCTTCCTATGTTTTTGTACCATCCCACGTTAGCAGAACAGTCATTTTTAGACCCCAGTGTGTGCAAAACACATGCAGCAATCAAGACCAAACCAGATTAATTCATCTCAAGCTCAAAGCCTGAAGCTTCAACCCAATGCTAAAGCTGAATACCGGAAGGTAAAGGGTTTTATTTAGTTTATATGTGACTGTATGAGTAATTTGCTTATGTAAAGCGAAAGCTTGTCTATTTCCACATCCAACTGTTTCCCAAAGAAAACAGCAACACAGTTGCTGCAGCTTAGTTTCAGTTGTGTCATCACCTTCCAGCAAGCAATACTGATATAATGAAATACATTCACATAGACATAATCAGAGATTAATCAGCACTGCATAAATCCATGGGCCCTGATGGGATGCACCCACAGGTGGTGAGGGAGCTGGCAGAAGTCATTGCTAGGCCACTCATCATCATCTTTGGTAAGTCGTGGGCAACAGGAGAGGTGCCTGAAGACTGGAGGAAAGCGAATGTCACTCCAGTCTTCAAAAAGGGCAAGAAGTATGACCTGGGTAACTACAGACCGGTCAGTCTCACCTCTATCCCTGGAAAGGTGATGGAACAACTTATCCTTGGCGCTGTCTCTAGGCATATCAAGGATAAGAGGGTCTTTAGGAGCAGTCAGCATGGCTTTGCCAAGGGGAAGTCATACTTGACCAACCTTTTATGAAGACATAACCAGGTGGATGGATGGTGGCCATGCAGTAGACATGGTTTATCTGGATTTCAGTAAAGCATTTGACACCGTCTCCCACAGCATCCTCATAGATAAACTGAGGAAGTGTGGTCTGGATGATCAGGTAGTGAGGTGGGTTGTGAACTGGTTGAAAGAAAGAAGTCAGAGAGTTGTGGTCAATGGGGCAGAGTCTAGCTGGGGGCCTGTATCTAGTGGAGTCCCTCTGGGGTCAGTGCTGGGGCCAGTACTGTTCCATGTATTCATCAGCAACCTGGATGAGGGAACAGA
>NW_009703922.1:0-17232 GCF_000703405.1 Apaloderma vittatum | reverse complement strand
TTCCAACACTGACAATTCTATGATTCTATGACTAACAGTTTATCTGCTTTATCAAGAAGATGAATCACTTTGAAGTTGACTATGATGGTACTCAAGAGTGTAAATGCACCCATCACCCTGACAGCCTCTCCCCAAAGAACCTCAAGAGACTGAGGTCTACAACATACATATTATCAGGCTGGTAAATGCCAGTCTTTGTGGGTTATCCCTTTGGCTGGCTCTGCTGTCTTTCTGTGAAAAAATGGGTTACCAGACTGACTGGCACAAAAGAAACTTGAGCCGGTCTATTCTCCCTCCTGGAGAGTGACAGGATGAGGGGAAAAGGATTTAAATTGCGCCAGGGGAGGTTCAGGTTAGATATTAGGAAGAATTTCTATAGAGTGTCATCCATTGGAACAGGCTGCCCAGGGAGGTGGTTGAGTGACCGTCCCTGGAGGTGTTTAAGAGAAGGGCAGATGTTGCACTGCAGGAAATTGTTTAGTAAGTTGATAGGGCTGGGACAAAGGCTGGACCCAATGATCTTCTAAGTCTCTTCCAGCTGATACAATTCTATGATTCTATGATTCAATTCTATGAATTGCTGCACAGAAATTAGATTTATACTTCTCCACCCCTCCCTTATGCCTACAAGATCGTAGGCATAAATGGGATTGTATTGGGTTGGCCTGGCTGGATTTTGGCGGCAGGGGAGCTGTAAGGTGGCTTCTGCACAAAGCTACTAGAAGCTTCCCGAGCTTGATAGAGCCAATGCCTGAAGGGGGCTGTAGCCCGTGGGAAGCCCGCATCGGAGCAGGTCGCTGCCAGAACCTGTAGCCCGTGGAGGAGTGAATGCCCACGCTGGAGCAGGTTGGCTGGTGGGACTTTTGTGACGCTGCAGTTTCCCTGCAGGATTGCACCTCAGACTCACGAGGGGTGGGTTGCCCCTTGTGAGGTGTCTCACGTTGGGCAGTTTGTGATGAATTGCCCTTTGTGGGACAACTCATGCCGGAGAAGAGGGTGTGAAGACTGTCTCCCGTGAGAGGGACCCCACAATGGCCCTGGGGAAGTGTAAAGAGTCCTCCTCCAGAGTGAAGAAGCAGTGGAACCAACGTTGGAAGAACTGACTGGAACCCCCATTCCCTGTCCCCCTGTGCTGCTTGGAGGGAGATGATGCAGAAACTGGGATTGATGTTAAGCCTGGGAAGAAGGGAGGCATGGGAGGAGGTGTTTTTCTTTTAAGATCTGTTTGGTTTGGGGTTTTTTTATTATTTCTCACTATTTCTCTCATTTGTTGTCTTAATAAATTTAACTAATTTCCCCAAAATCGAGTCTGTTTTGCTCGGGACGGTAAATGCAAGCAATCTCCCTGTCCTTATCTCAAATCTTGAGCCCTTTGATATATTTCCTCCTCCTGTCCGCAGAGAAGGGGGAGTGAGAGAGCGGCTGTGTGGGCACCTGGCTGCTGGCCAGGGTCAAACCACAACAGGGATTTACAGCATAACATTCCATCATTCTGCAGTGTCTCTTGTTCCAGCATGGCACAAAGACTATTTGTATGGAAACTTTCCTTGCTGATAATATTAGAATTATCATCTATTACTGATTCCCCTGGTTACTAGACACTGCAAAAACTGTATAGACAACAGAAAGTAAGAAATCTACATTTGTGTAGTTGTACATACTTCTGATACTGCTAAGCACCCCATGTTTTCTGACCTCCTTGAGACACATCCAGTGCAGTGTCCCATATGACTTTTTCCACTGTTCCAAGTAAAGACCAGGTAACACTGAAAACACACACCGTACCAGTATGGTGTGACCTGTTAGCACTATCTCACTTGATAACCTTCCTATTCCAGCCATTCAGTCTCAACAGTGTCCTACTCCTGGGTTTATCTAGCAAGCAGGATATAAGTTGATAGTCAAAGATGGTAGAGTTACCTGAACATCTGAAACAGCAAGCTCAGCTCTGTCTATTGAAAAGGTACAACCTGGGTGAGCTGACAAGGTCTGTAATCTGATCATCACTATTTTCCACAAGAGAAATACAAACAATGTTGGAGAGACTTCATTGGTGACAGAAGTGCCTTTTCTTAATAGTTTGTTCAGAAGTTGCACATACTGCAATACAAGATTTCGGGGTATCTCAGCTAAATTACTGCCCTTACCCAAAAATAACACCTCAAATATCCAGGCACAGATAAAGATAAGGGTTTAGGTGACTTTTAGGAACTTAAATACAAGTTACATCGAGACAATCCCTGCTTGACTATGTAACTTCCTGCAATTCCACACTTGCCTATGTTTTCACATTAAAGTCTTCAAAGTCTGCCTGAAGTTTTGCTTCTGTTCATGATGGAATAAAGCAGCTTAGCAGCTACTCATGGCAGGCTTCCCTGAATTTCATAACCTTGGTTTGCACAGTCTGTATTAAGCCCCCTTGGGAGATGTGAGCACAGGCAACAGAAGAGTAGCCCAGCTCTGTTACGAATACAGATCTCCCAAAACACAGCTGTCATAACTACTTTTGAAAGCACAGCCAAAGACAAAAAAGAGAAAAGTTGAATAAAATTGCCCTTTCTGAAAGTGCAGTGGTTACAATGCTCCTGAAAGAAATGGGGCTGTTGAGTTCAATTCCCCCTCCAGCCTGAATTAGATCTACAACTCACTAGAATGTCACAGCCACCTGAACATAGACTCCTCCTGAATCAGAGCACATTGTCCCTTGAAGTCAAGATATTCTGTAAAAAAAGAACACAGTTCTGCTCAGCCAGATAATAGGGAGCAGGACAATCACTACACAGCCCAGCAATTAGGGCACTCACGAGCTGACTTCTTCAAGACAAACAAATATAAGATCCAGCTTGTCTTCCTAAAGGAATGACTTGCAATCAAGATGCTTTTCTTGCAAATCCCAGGCAAATGTGCCCAACTCTACCCAGTGTAATATAAGGTAAATGATGATCCATGACTCCACAAAGTGTTTGTCTTATAAACAACAAAAATATATTCTCAAAGAATTGATTACAAATCAATTGATTACAAGTGACTGATTGGAATTGATTCACTTACACAGAAATAGTATTCATCACCAATTGTTTCATTCTTCTTGTGAGAAAGAGGTAACACTGAGTATTTTGGTATTTGAGATCTTAATCATCTCAAGCACAAGCACATAACTGAAAGCAGAGCTACTACCACTGTTGTATAGATGCCTCAGAGTCAACCTAGGCAAAACATTAAACGTGTGCCAATGAAAACAGTGAGCTTCTTACGTGCCTCTGTTTCTGTGAGAAATTTTTTCTAAAGTCTATTGTGGATACTAACTACTTCAGGCAAATGTTCATAGAAAAGGAGAACCTCAAACATCTTTCTTGTCAACTCCTGAAAACAACAATAAACCCCAATCTTTGCATTGACAAACTACTACTGCAAACTTTAGAAGGGACTGTTCTATGCAATTTTGCTTTCACTGACTGCTCAAGAAAAGAATGTTGGATTATGAAAGACATGGTTCTCTAAAGACCACGAATTGCTAGTTTTGTATAATAGAGAAGTAAATATTTATAGGCAACTAAACAGCATGCTGGATTTTTCCCTTCTAGAGGAAAAAAACCTCATGAAAAACACTAAACCTATTTAAAATCATCACTGATTGGTGAGACACATCATGGTGTCTCAGAAAGCATAAACTTTATTTTTCCAGTTTTCCAATTTTGCCAGTTTTCCATCACTTGAACAGCTACATGAGGTTTTTTTCATCGATTTGTCATGAATATGAAATCATAGAGATAGTGCTAATGGTTCCTATATCATCAATGAGAATTAATAAAATGTTCTATAGACAAATATAAGTGCATTATAACCACTCTTTATATATTCCCTCATACTGTTTCTTTTCCTCTTGCCACCAAATATTGCAATACACAAAGAATATATGCACCAGGTTTAAGTGCTCTGGTATGCCAACAGCATCTGCATAAACTTCAGACATGCTCTGTCCTCGCAATTCTAACATATAGTGGAATAGGTATATAAATAATGGTCTAAAGGCATAAATAATGGAATCTTCAGAGAAAAATGGGCCTGTAGAAGGAAACAGGGGTGCTTCACTAGGCTCACTTCAAGCTTTCAGGTTAGTGGCAAAGATGAGAAACCAGTCTCCCCCAACCCTCTCTATAGTCAATACTTTCTCTGATTCATTTTCTTAAGTCTGTAAGACTGTGGTACCTTATAGATACACATTTATCTCCCTTCAGAAAGGAAGGGCAAGAAGACAGAAGCCGAATCCTTGAGGGCAGACTGAAAGTAATCAACCCTAAATGCTGGACATCTTGGCATAAAAGAGATTTAGCACAGCACTGGACCAAGACATGTTCTCAGTACTTGAAGAATGCTGGTAAAAGTTCCTTTCCTACTACTGTTGTTAGAAAACTCAAGAGAGACGTTTTTAAAATACTGTGTGTACCATAGTTAGGAAACGTCAGTGTTTGATTTTTAAGGAAACAAGTCATTTGCTTTTATTACAATCAGCTTTGTATTAAACAAGAATATAGTCAGAATATGGAATGTTTAAAAATGTAAGATAATTTCTTCTGACAGCTAAAAAATTCTGTCCCTAATGAAAAGCCATTAACCACTGCTTACCTTAATGCCACTCTTTCAGTAATGACTGCAATAAAGAAAATACACCATGAAGTAACTCTGACCTGATTTAAGTGCCGATTTTTAAAAAATCCTAGGCTTTTTTAAGACTGCTGGATCAGACTGCTCACAGTTGATTTTTCCGAAACCACAGAGGTAGAAAAAAGTAAGATGGAAAAAAATACAGTCCTATTTGACCATAGGAAGACCAAAAATTATTGGACAAAAATTCACAGCTTATCTTCTGCAAGGTGGGGGGAAAATCTGATTTCATGGGTATCATTTCAACCACATGCCTGTCATTTTAAAGCACGGAAATGACAGATTACATTTACGGTGAAAAGCATACGGTAGCATGCAATTTTTCTTTTAGACACAAAAAGTAAAACATCCTAAATCATGGTATAAGCACTTCAAAAAGTATCTCCTGCTGTTGTCACCACAAACCCAACAGATGTTCTCCCAATAAAAAATATCATTAGGACTAACAGCCTACTGTCAGTATCTTCTATGCATGATGGGTATCTGCAGAAACAAACAACTACTGGATCAGAAGCATCAAAATATCCGGAGCAAGATATACACAAAAGTACTATGTAGCGTGTATGCTGGAAAGAAGTGGAAAGGAGACAAGTACTACCACAAAGAGCAGAAAGAATGTCATTAGGGGGCAATAAACAGGTGGCCTAGTAGAAGTCCTCATAATGCCATTGAAGAATCTGCTACCCAGCCAAGCAATAGCTCACACCTGGAAAATATGTTAGATTATAAAAACTATCTGCAGTCCTTTCATATCCTTGATATTGTTACCCCTCTAATGGTGAAGCAGTGCTCTGTTCCCAGCTCAACTCTCATGAATCTGGTCTTAAAGCTCTAGATATGGGATTCACACGAGTGTACCAGCTGTTACAGCTTTCCTTTCCCTGTAAGGGAAGATGGTTCCTACTTTTCATGGCTACAGAGCAAAAACTGAACATGTGAAATGTCAAAGCTTAAACACACAACAGCATATATAAAGAATTTTAAGCATATCCATTCTTACAGCCTTTTTTGATCAACATAACATTTAAATGCCTGAGAATGAGTAACAGAAGCTGTCAATGTTCTACAATTTTTATCAGTTTGGTCCTGTTTGCATGAAAATTTGGGAGCCGGCAGTGTGCTTCTATTTGATTACTTTGTCATCCAAAAAATCTAACACCATGCTTTAATAGTCACTGTAACAACAAGAAAGTATAAGATAAACTCTCCAAAGGTACAGGCAAAGTCACCCACTAAAAACAGGTACAGTCAAAAAAGTCACTGGAAACAAGGTTTGTGTAATCTTTCATTTTCAGTGTTAGATGAATCAGAGAGCCAAACTGAAATGGACCAACAGAAGAATGAATCTTAAGGCAGCATGAAAAATTGGATACTAAGTAGCTTTTGTCTGCAAATACACTAATACTCAAATTCCAGGGTACATGAATTTAAGAACAAAAGCACCATAGTTATTCAAAAGGAAACAGTGCAATTTAGGGGAAAGAAAAAAAAACAAAACCGAAACACTTTTCATCCAGCAAGGCAGAAAAAAACAACCACCTTTTCATACTGCAAGGCAGCAAACACGAGAAGCATGCTATTATCACCTGACTTTTAATTTCCACAATGAAGTGCACTAGTTTTCCTGATAGTTCAAGTTCACTGTAATCCTGTAAATTCTCCCAGGAAATTCCGTATCTTTAGATAAATTACAAAGTGCTGACAGAATTAAATCAAAGTTAATTTTGATGACCAGACCTCCTTTCCCATCCATGAAAAAAAATCCTCTTATTTGCCTCTATTTTAACCAGTGAAATATAAACATATTGAGTCATCATACCAATCTGAAATACACAGTAACCTAGTAAGGGAGATGTTATATAAAGTTGGGCATCTCTTTCCAAAAGAAATATTTGGTTAGTGCTAGATGCCACGTCCAGACAGACTGTTTTGGCTGAAGCAGAAACCTGAAACACATTTAACCTTCCTGACATATATTTTCAGTTGACGTAAGTAGAGTACAACTACGTCAGTGTTGTTTCTTCCATGTAGAAAAGACACAATGTGTAAAGTAAGGTGCTTTTTGCTTTTCAGACTACCATAGAGACCCACCGGCCACTTCAGGTGATCTTTTAGGCTGTTAATCCAGCATGAGATAAAACGTAGTAAAAATCCAAATGGGGCAGCACCAGCAGTCACCAATTCAGACTAAGCAATGTTAATATGGTATTCTTTCCTTTATTTCTGTCACACAAATTTGGGGTTCTTAACTCCTGACAAATAATTTTAGTAGTTTTGTGAGCCACTGAGACAACTTTGGAACTAAGAAATTGCGGAGTGACACACGAGAAGCTCAGAATAGACAAGGTGACATTCAGGTATGTCTCATCCAGTTCAGTGATAATGCAATTCTGATGCCACTCCCAACTTCAGTTTGAGGCAGAGTCAGAGGTAAGTTTGCTGAGACAAAATCCAAACACAACCATGGTGTTCCAGTTATTTGTGTGTTTGAGATGCTGCACTTCTACCTGTCAAGCTAGATCTCCTTTGGAGCATACCTACAGTGCTGTCCAAACAGGATGACTCAGAACCCTCAGATATAACCCACCCTTGCTTTGAAATTTCTAGCTGAGGTATGATACGACAAGCTATCAGGGCAACTGATACACTGAGTTCCAAAAACTGGTTTTATCCAGAATGACAGAAGAATGGTGTGCTGATGGTATTACCAGTGTCCAAGTTACGACCTCGCAGGTGGATATAAGTTAGTCACTCAGACATAAGGACTCTGGCCAGATTTGGAGCTCTGAGTTTATTCTCAATTCATCCAGATCTTCTGGGAAAGGCTCCAGCGTTCTATCTTGGCAATGCAGTGGATCATAAATGCACTTTGAAAAGCATCTATTTGATACTGAAATAAATCTAAATAAATAATGTAATAACTGGTCTCCCTGAGAAGATTTGATTTAGAAACCAGAAAGTTATTCACATGCAAACTTTAAACTAGTTACGAAGAGGGAGGGGGATAACAGTATCAGGTTTGTCTGTGACAAGCTGTTGGATGACACACCAGTATTAGAGGGGCAGGGTGCTACTAAAGGCCATCAACCAGTTACTCTGAAGCAATCTGAGGATGTGTCAGCATAGTTAAAGTCTCTCAGAGATGAACCAGAGGCTCCTGAGGTAGTAGGAGTCAATGTGGAAACATCCATAGAACACCTCAGGAGAATTAAGGCGTATTCCACCAAAAAACTGACATGGCTGACAGCCCAGGTAAAGTGCCCCTACACAAATGCATGCAGCACGGGCAACAAACAGGAGGAGTTAGAAATCTGTGTGCAGTCAAGGGGTTATGGTCTGGCGGCAATTACAGAGACACGGTGGGACAGCTCACGTGACTCAAATGTGGTCATGGATGGCTATGTCCTTTTTAGGAAAGACAGGCCAACAAGGTGAGGTGGTGTAGTTGCTCTTTATGTGAGAGAGCAACTGGAATGTACCAAGTTCTGTCCAGAGGCAGATGAAGAGCAAGTTGAGAGTTTGTGGATGAGAATGAAGGGGCAGGCTAGCATGGGTGATACTGCGGTGGGTGTCTATTACAGACCACCTGATCAGGATGAGGAGTTGATGAGGCCTTCTACAGGCAGCTGATAGTAGCCTCTCAATCACAGGCCTGGGTTCTTATGGGGGATTTGAGCTACCCAGATAGTTGCTGGAAGGCCTACACAGCCACCCGTTCACAGTCAAAGAGATTCCTCCAGTGCATCGATGATAACTTCTTGATGCAAATGGTGGATGAGCCGACCAGGACAGGAGCACTGCTGGACCTTGGGCTAACTAACAAGGAGGGTCTTGCTGAAGCAGTGAAGGTTGAGGGCAGCCTTGGCTGCAGTGACCATGAGATGGTTAAGTTCAGGATCTCATGTGGTAGGAACAGAATGCCAAGCAGGATCATAACCCTGGACTTCAGCAGGGCCAACTTTGGCCTTTTCAAACAATTGCTAGGGGAAATCCCATTGGACAGGGTATTAGAAGGTAAAGGAGTCCAAGACGGTTCATTAATATTCAAGAGCCACATTTTCCAAGCTCAAGATCAGTGTATCTCAACAGGTAGGAAATCAAGAAATAGAGTCAGGAGGCCCTCATGGTTAACCAGGGAACTGCTAGGCAAACTGAAGTGGAAGAAGAGAGTCTACAGATCATGGAAGAAGGGGCTGGCCGCTTGGGTGGAATATAAGACTATGGTCAGAGGATGCAGGGAGGGAACTAGCAAAGCTAAGCCCTCCTTGGAATTAAACCTTGCAAGGGAGGTCACAGGCTTCTTCACATACATTGCAGATAAAACACTAGAGGCAATGTAGGCCCACTGCTGAATGAGGTGGGTGTCCTAGGGACAGAGGATACAGAGAAGGCAGAGTTACTGAATGCCTTCTTTGCTTCTGTCTATACTGCTGGACACTGTCCTCAGGAGCCTCAGACCCCTGAGGCCCCAGAGGAAGTCAGGATAAAGGAGGAGCTTGCCTTGGTTGATGAGCACTAGGTTAGGGATCAGTTAGGCAATCTGAATATTCATAAGTCCATGGGCACTGATGGGATGAACACATCAGGTGCTGAGGGAGACAGCCGAAGTCATTGCTAGGCCAGTCTACATCATCTCTGGTAAGTTGTGGGCAACAGGAGAGGTGCCTGAGGACTAGGGGAAAGCAAATGTCACTCCAGGCTTGAAAAAGGGCAAGGAGGAGGACACAGGTAACTACAGACTGGTCAGCCTCACCTCCATCCCTGGAAAGTTGATGGAACAACTTATGCTCAGCACTGTCCCTAGGCACGTCAAGGATAAGAGGATCATTAGGAGCAGTCAGCATGGTTTTTCCAAGGGGAAGTCATGTTTGACCAAGCTGGTAGCTTTTTATGACGACATAACCAGGTGGATAGATGATGGCAATGCAGTGGATGTGGTTTATCCGGATTTCAGTAAAGCATCTGACACCATCTCCCACAGCATCCTCATAGCTAAACCGAGGAAGTATGGTCTGGATGATCGGGCAGTGAGATGGATTGTGAACTGGTTGAAAGAAAGAAGTCTAAGAGTTGTGGTCAATGGGGCAGAGTCTAGTTGGAGGCCTGTATCCAGGGGAGTCCCTCAGGGGTCAGTACTGGGACCAGGACTATTCAATATATTCATCAGTGATCTGGATGAGGGAACAGAGTGCACTGTCATCAAGCTTGCTGGTGATGCAAAACTGGGAAGAGTGGCTGACACACCAGAAGGCTGTGTTGCCACCCAGGGAGACCTAGACAGGCTGGAGAGCTGGGCAGGGAGAAATTTTATGATGAGGGCAAGTGTACAGTCTTGCAACAAGGGCAAGTGTAGAGTCTTGCATCTGGGAAAGAACAACTCCATGTACCAGTATAGGTTGGGGACTGAACTAATGGAAAGCAGCATAGGGGAAAGGAACCTGGGGTTCTGTGGGCAGCAGGATGACCGTGAGCCAGCAGCGTGCCCTCGCGGCCAAGAAGGCCAATGGCATCCTGGGGTTTATGAGAAGCGGTGTGACTAGTATGTCGAGAGAGGTTCTCCTTCCCCTCTATTCTGTTCTGGTGAGGCCGCATCTGGAATATTGTGTCCAGTTCTGAGCCCCTCAGTTCAAAAAGGACAGGGAATTGCTTGAAAGAGTCCAGCGCAGAGCCACAAAGATGATGAAGGGAGTGGAACATCTGCCTTGTGAGGAAAGGCTGAAGGAGCTGGGTCTCTTCAGCTTGGAGAAGAAGAGACCTAGGGGTGACCTTAATAATGTTTAAAAATATATAAAGGTTAAGTGTCAGGAAGATGGAGCCAGGCTCTTCTCAGTGATGTCCAGTGACAGGACAAGGGCTAATGGGTGCAAGCTGGAGCACAGGAGGTCCCACAAAAGCATTAGGAAAACCTTTTTCACTGTGAGGGTGACAGAGCACTGGCACAGGCTGCCCAGGGAGGTTGTGGAGTCTCCTTCTCTGGAGACATTCAACACATGCCTGGACATGTTCCTGTGTGACCTACTGTAGGTGATCCTGCTCTGACATGGGAGCTGGACTAGATGATCTTTCGATGTCCCTTCCAACCCCTGACATTCTGTGATTCTATGAAACTATTGACCTTGGTTCTCCATTATAGGTGATCCATGTTTAACATCTCATGGAAGGTGTAAAGTGGAAAAGAAATTATTTTCTTGGATTTCTTGTATCTGGTATTATACCAATAACTGCTCTCCACCTCATTTAAAATGAGAATTAGACACAAGATTTAGCCATTGTATAGGGTCAGTACTGATCACTCTTCCAAACATGAATTAGAAGAGGGGGAAAAAGGATATTTACAGAGAACAGCATTATCACCTACTCCATACCAATATATTTGAATTACTTCCATTTCCTAAAGAAGTGCCACTGAATAATGATTCTGCTTTGGCATAAATGTTAATTTTTTACATACTGACTTATACATCGTACATATTTACAGTTATTTATAATTTCACGGATGTAAACTTGCAACTGTAACAATGGATGCTTCCCATATTTACAGTGGAACTTTGTAGAATTTTCAAGAACATTCTGATTAAAAAATAGCTCAGCTGATGGCAAACTTACTAGAATTCTAAGCCCTCTCTACAATTCTAAACTCCCCCTTCTTTATTACTAACAGCTGGTGGCAAAGATGTGTGATGTTGCCATGCCTCATAAGCTGAGCAAGATTTAGTATACATATGGAAAATATCAAAGATTTTTCAAAAACTGAAGTGTCTATGAAAGACATTCATTTTAAGAACTATGCTTATCATTATCTGACATTTCTCAATACCAGAACATGAACATCTATTCAGCCTACCTCAGCAGGCAGCAGGAAAGTGTTTTGGGGAAATTAATCTTTCATAAGTACAGAATTTATGCTTGGGGGCTTATTAGTTTTCTTCAAGTTTCTAGGGCTTGCAAAAATTACTCATGAAAGTTTAAAGAGCACCATGCTGTTCTTCTGAACACACCCAGAGACCACTCTGATGCCTTCCTGACTATGCAGATGTTCACTGCACTGAGGTTAGCTAAGCAGAGTAGACATGGCAAATCTCTGGCTCTGCACTGCTGAGAACTACAGTAGGCAGGGGAGTAACACAGTATTTGCCTCAGTGTTTCACTAGGACTTCAATAGGCAGATGTCTGCACAAGAGCCATTAGCACCATTAAGCAAAATTGGAACCCATGAAAAACCTAAGCCAAAAATCTTTGTGGCCTAGCTTGCGAGAATAAAAATATTAAAAAAAAAACCCAAACATTTTCAGGGGGTGGAAGGATACAGTTAGAGCAAAATGTCCACTTAAAAACATCTTTGAAGCCTAGAAAACTTGAAAGGACAAGAAGAAATCCTGCCTGCTCTGCAGCTCCCATCCAGTGTATCAATCACCAACTGTGCAGAAATTCCTCCACAAGCCTCATCACCCACAAGGTAACTAGACCTCATAACTGGACGTATCTTTATTTTCTCTTATTAATTCCTGATCAGTAGGCTTAGCTGCCTGAACTTGAAGGTGACCAGTACATCATACAGTTACTTAACCTATTTAAAATCAGAAGCTTTCAGTGACATGAATTGGATGCTAAACTGGAATGTAAGCTAAACAAGTGGCAAGAATACTCTTAGAAGCATTTGTCTCCTTGTGTTTCACGCAATTCTTAGTAATTTCTCTCTAAAATGTACAGATTATACTTACATTATAAACATCTGCCTAAATGAAACTGAAATTTGGAATGTGAATGTGTAATGTTAACTTCTCCCTACTGACTTTTTTTCTAAACTTGTATCCTTGGACCAAGGATACAAGCAGCAGCAATATTAATCAAAAGAAAGGACATGGTTTAGAGTCAAAGCAAAGCTTCACCTGTGCACCACAGCTGGATATTTATTTGTCTTCTTCCTAAAGATGAAAATGGACTCACAGATCAATAAATGGATCTCACAGATCAATAACCCACTACCTATAAAATTTCAAGGTGACTCATGCATTTTTCAATAGGATACCACTTTGTTCAGAAACATGTCATCTTTGAACATTTTGCTTCAGGAGAAAAAAAGAGAAGGATATCTTCTGAAACTACTAGGACATCTTGACAGAAATAACTGTAGAGGTGACTAGAAATTAAATGTATTCATTACGGTCAAAGTTATGAAACAATAAGCTAATACAGAAAATTCAGGATTAAGTGGGTTAACAAGGCACTTGCATTGGTGCACACATTTAACTATGACTTTGATAGAGTATCAAAGGTTTACGGATTACATAACACAAGGATCTGCAGGATAAAAAGTTCCATCTAAGTCACTGAAACATTAACAATCTGGTCAATTATTTTGTCAAAGAAGAAAAATCCTACTGTATTTATGGTTAGCACTATTAAATTTAATTGTCATCCCCAGAACAGATGCCAGCTTTCCTTCCATTCACATTTTCACTGGAGACCTCCAAGAGTCACATAATAATCCTATCTCTGATGAGGAAAAAGCAAATGGAAACCATCTGGGTTCTCAGCCTTTCCAGATCACTACTAGCACCATTCCATATACTCCGACTTCACAGGGGAAAGGAGAATTGTTAATAATTTCTAAACACATTCAATCGTCATTTCAGACTTCCTTTCCAGACTTGTCTACACACATTACAAACTATTTAAACTTATGCCTTTATAATGTCTGGGCAGGGACAAACCAAAGCTTAAAAAAGGCATTTACTACTTAATTATTTTGTTACATGGTTTCTACAAATCAAATAGCAAGGGAAAACAAGACAAAACAAAAAGGTAGCTACTGACAGTTCCTGATACTCTTTCAGATATATTATCCATTCAGACAATATTCAGCACAATGTCTGTCCCTCAACACTGTGTGATGGCAAAAATGCACAGGCTGTTACGGCAAGGTGGTCTCAGCCATCTGTGTTTCTTCCTGAACATATGAAAATGCAGGAGATAGGGGAAAGCCTGGCCACTGTAGTGTGTTCTGCTTCTATTATCTCCACGTCTCACTGCTTCCAGGACAACTTTAACATAAGCAAAATAACCCACCCAGCAAAAGATCTGACACAGGAAGCACAAGCAATGGAGAAAATCTCGGTCTCACAACACTGGCCCATGGAAGTCCAGAGCAGACATAACTATATTACAGATATATGCTGTATTATTACCTGAATGCAGAGCTGCAAGTCTAAGACACTTGGGATAAAAAGCTCCTCAATGCTATCAGTGGTTTTATTTCCAAGAGAATGCCCTGACTGTTTTCTGAAATCTGATGAGATGAACAATCTTGTGCAAGGAGTACATATGTGATTTCTTACTACTTCATTCAGAGACAGCAAGGCAAAAAAATTAGTTTCTTCCTAGGAAATGCTTCCTGAGTCTGAGATGCTCTCAACTAACTTGCAGTAATGTTGGAGTCACAGGATAGGCTATTTTGAAACAAGTATCTCTTTGAGGTGATGAGCAATGGTAATTGCTCTGGGTAATTACTATCACTGTTAAATAACCTTTAAGTTAATTCTCTCTAGTACCAAACAGATCAGGCATGGAAAATTCTAGCACATCAGTTTTTAAATGCTAGGTTCTGTATATGGTAGAACTGTTACACGTTTGAGGAAGAGAGTAAGGGAGAGAGAGATTTTGACAATCACTAACCAGCTGATCCCAAAGCAGGAGCACCATCCACTGAGCATTGTTCTTTCAACTCTCTTTGTAGTCTGATGCAGTCCCAAAGAAGGAAACTCATGTCTACCTTTACTTCCTTTCCCCTGAAGACTGAGTGAAGATGACTTAAATGTTCAATATAGAAAATGCTTCTTTTGCAAGAACAGGTGAGCACTGGAATGCAGGAAGAACACTAGCTTAGAGGAGCACTTGCCATGATGCAACCTGACAGTCTTCTTTTCCCCCAGGTTTACAGGCGCTGTCCCTCCATGGATTATTCAATGAGGAAAAGTTTTAAACTGCCTAAATTTCTACGTGCACTCTGAAAAAAAATTATGTATGTATTTAGCACATATGCAAAGGTTGCACAGAATGCATACTGTTGTGGGAAACATGTTTTGCCACAAAGGGCAGGGCTTAAATCATCAAACATAAACTTTGCCATTCCAAAGCAGCTTTGTAAGTATCTGATTTTCAGCCTCCTTTCACTTTCAACAGGGCAACATGCTAAAAACTACCTCACACTGGCAACAACACTAACAAAAATTTAGAATTATAAACCATGGGGCAGCCAATGAAGCAGATGCTGCAAAACTTTTGCTTAACAACAGAGACTGTGAAAAGCAACTGAAGGATGGCAGGATTCATTTAATCCCTTCATGATTTGGCTATCAGGGAAGAGGGACAGAGGAGCAGACAACTCATGGAAGTCACACTGCCACTTCAAGCAGTTGTAAGCAAACACAATTTCTCAAGCTGATGCTGTAATGAGGTGGCCACCTCTTCTAGACAGTTCTGCCCCTGATTAAATGGACATCTGTACTGGGTATAGACGGCAAGCTGCTGGCAGTGGGGAGACTGCAGGGGTGGCCTCCATGAGAAGAGACCACGGGCTGTCCCATGCTGGACATGGCTAATTCCAGCTGGCTCTGCATCACAGGACACAGCTGAGTACACTGGCCAAGCAGGTTGTGCCTCTGTGAAGCCATATTTAAGAAATGGGAAAAAACACTACACAGGCAGAGATCACAGAATCACAGAACGTTAGGCGTTGGAAGGGACCTCTAGAGATGACCTAGTCCAACTCCACTGCCAGGGCAGGAACACCTAGGGCAGCCACACAGGAAAGTGCTCAGGCAGGTTTTGAATGACTCCAGAGAAGGAGACGGCACAAACTCTCTGGGCAGCCTGTTCAGCACTCTGTCACCCTCACAGTGAAAAAGTTTTCCCTAATGCTTTTGTGGGATGTGAAAAAAAAGAGTGAAGAAGAACAGTGCAGTCAAGGTCAGGGGAAAAGTAGGTGCTCTGTGGTGGAGCAGATATTGTCAAAAGGGCTGCAACTCACTGAGGATCCACACCAGAGCAGAGAAACAATGAGAAGGAAGGAGCAGCAGGTAAGAACCACAGGTCTCCCCTGCATCCCTGACTCACTGAAGGGACTGAGTGCCACCTAAAGTAATAACGAGATGGGATGAGAGGCATAAGGAGTGAAACTGAGCCTGAGTGAAGGTGTCTGAGTGAAGCCGGAAATGGGGGAGAAGAGGTGCACCAAGAGATGTGTGACCAGCAGGTCAAGGGAAGTGATTCTGCCCCTTTATCCTGCCCTTGTGAGACCTCACCTGGAGTACTGCATCCAGCTCTGGAACTCCCAACACAAGAAAGACGTGGAGCTGTTGGAACGAGTCCAGAGGAAAGCTACCAGGATGGTCAGAGGGCTGGAACATCTCTCCTACGAGGACAGGTTGAGAGAGTTAGGCTTGTTCAGCCTGGAAAAGAAAAGGCCTGGAGAGACCTTATAGCAAGCTTCCAGTACCTTAACGGGAACTTTTTACAAGGGCCTGTAGTGATAGGATGAGGGGTAATGGGTGGAAGCTAGAAGAACATAGGTTTAGACTAGATATAAGGAAGAAGTTCTTTATCCTGAGGGTGGGAAGGTACTGGAACAGGTTGATCAGGAAAATTGTGGATGCTCCATCTCTGGAAGTGTTCAAGGCCGGGCTGGATGGAGCCTTGAGCAACTTGATCTAGTGGGAGATGTCCCTGCCATGGCAGGGGAGTTGGAACTAGATGATCTTTGAGGTCGCTTCCAACTCAAATCATTCTATGACTATGACTCTATGATTCACCAAGTGTTTTAATACTTGCTTCTTTTTCTGTGTTTATTTCACAACACTTGAATCAGCAATTATTTATAGTAATCAGGAATATACTCACTGCTTCCAGCTGAGTCTCTTTTGCCCACAACAGTAATCAGTAAGTGATCTCCTGGCCTTTATCTCAACCTGAGAGCTTTCTCACATTCTCCCTATTTTCTCTCTGGCCAAGAGAGAGTGGGGTGAGCAAACAGCTTTGTGGGTGCTTGGCTGCAAGCCAAGGCCACTTCACCCCCACACCCAGAGTAGGCAGTGCTCCAGTGGGCAATCAGGGCCAGGAAATGCAACATGGATGCACCAGAAGGCAGCACAGCAACAATCAGACAGCGCCTTCTGGTATCTGTTACAGGCTTTAACCTCCAGATATTCAGATTTCACAGGTAAAACAACCAGAAGTAAGAGCATATGCAGAAATAAATATTTACAAGCATTGTTTTAAATTATAGTGGCTTGAAACCACAGCTGAGGAGAGTCTGTGCCTTAAGGGGAGCAGTCTTCTGCACAAGGTAGGCATGGGATGAAACAATTCAGACTTCAGAGACAGCAAGATTCCCAGCGCTTTTTGAAACAGCAAGCTCTTGTTTGATTGTTGTCTCATTATTATTTTTACAGTTCGGATGCAGGGGGAAGCTCTCCACGTCGTGCAGTGCCGTGGCGGGACGGGACGGGCCGGCCTGCCCTCAGGGCCTCAGCGCTGGAGGCCCTACCGTGAGGGGAGAGCTTAGCGCCA
>NW_009703921.1:45036-50413 GCF_000703405.1 Apaloderma vittatum | reverse complement strand
TTTTTTAAAAAAAAAAAAGGTGGAAACGCCGAAGTTTCATCTGTTTCGGACCTGCTGGTGCAGTGGCACCTGGTGCAGGGCGAATGCCCCCGCACCGAGCAGGTGCGAGGGAGTATCGTGCCTGCTGGGCAGGGCCCTGGCAGCACGGCGGTGGCACCGGTGCAACAAACCTTTCCAGGAGGATCCTTTTTATTCCTTCCATAATTTAACGTCTAAAAACTGCTTTTTCCTGCCTCTGGACCGAGCCTGGTAGAACTCAGGTGTTTCACCACCAGCGTGGCTAAGTGCTTAGAGTTTACCGCCAGAGTAGCATCTAGTGATGTCTATTGAGAAGCACTGTTTGTGACACCAAAAGTTGTGGTACATATGAGATACCAGAAGATTTATATGTGGACATGGTCCACATCTAACCAGGAGCAGACAGACTTTGACTTCGGAGAAGGATCTTGCCTCTGGTAGTGGAAGACCTGCAAGATCTATGCAAGGTTACCCCTTAAACTCTTGCAAAGCCAGCCTTGCCAAGGGCTGTAGCCTGCAAACTTGAAAGCATGTGTTTAGCCTAAAAAACAGGATTTGTAGACTGTTGCACAACAGCAAAAAGGAAGAAAACATGTGATACATGCTTCTCCCTTTTTTTTGATGTTTTAAGAGACACAACGTGTCGTTAAAACTCGCAATGCATGTTTCCTTACCCGGATTATCCCTAGAGCAGTTTTTGGTTTGAAGAAGCAGAAGCCCTACAGAGCCAAATACCTAAAGGGAAGCTGGAGATGTTGTCTCGTCTTTTCAAAGCATCAGTGCAAGTCTCCTGCCACTGAACTAGTGTATTGATTCTACAAAAATTGTGTAAATGCACCCAACAATGGTTCTTCTTGATTAGCAAGTAATGATAAGCAAGCCTTGTAAAACCTCAGAGAAAATAATATATTTTAGAGCTAAACTACTTACTTAAGTGAAAGCTTGCATATGAACATGACTGATCTTTCAGAATCTTATGGTTTATGCTTTTGCAGCCATGCCACTTTAAGCAGAATATAAAAAATTTTGAAGGACTTCTTCAAAACAGAACTGCAGCAAGTGCACATGGCGTGCATTACTACTTTTAGAAATAACTTGCTCATTGCTTTAATATTTACTTGCTTTGCAGAGCTGTGTTATCGGATTTCTAGCAGTCTTTCTGCCTGAAATTTCTGAAAGTTCTTGTTTTGCCTAATTTTGTTATATGGCCAGTGGCCAATTGACTTTACAGACATCATGGGGAACATCTTCTGAAAGCAAGAGAGTGATGTTCGCTGCAACCATCAGTATTGGACGCTTGCTCAAATTTCAATAATTAGTAGTGTGTGTAGGTTTGAAAAAGCACCTAGATATCCTTGTGCTTTCTGCTCAACCATTTGTATTTCCAGTTGTCAAACAACAATTTCAAGACCAGCCTTTTCTAAGGCTAATTACCAATTTCTGTATTTGTAAAGGAAAAGGAAAATGCATGCACTGAGTAAGACTATGCGTTTGTGTCTTATCGGCATAAAACTTTTCACTACCTGACCACTTCATCTCAGGAAAGTTAGATGAACTTCATACAGTTTGACTAACTCATATTTAGGGTTTTTGTGGGCTTTTGGGTTGTGACATTTTTTGAGTTGTGCTGAATTTAAAAAGGTTTTACTTAACATCTCATTGCCTGTATTTTCTGTGCAATGGGACTTAGACCTATTTAGGTGCTAACCAAAGCTGTTTGTTTCTGCAATTGTATCTGATATCAACTGAGCATTGAAAGGCTACAGTTAAATTCTCAATGAACTATGGACAAAGACTTCTTTTCTAAAAGGGCAAAATATTTAGCTGGCATGACAGGAGGTAAGGTCAAAATTACAGAAGGTCTTGCACCATAAGTCACATGTCTGCTGCTCTGCAATATGCCCTGAGACGCACCAAGACAAGCTGATGCTTTTTCAGATGGTTCGAGGTCCTGTCTCTTTGGGGAAGTTATCATGTAGTCAGCTAGCATGTGATACTGCTGTGCTAGCTCTCCACATGAGTACTTTCAATGCATGTACACACATTCAAGTGCTAGATACCATTTTTACTGTGAAGATAAGCTCACCCTACAAGGGTGGGTTTTTTTTCATGCACTGTACATTCTCAACTAAGAATTTGTTGAAATTCTTGAAGGAGACAGGAATATTTTCACCTTTAGCATACTGACTTCGGTTTGCACCAAGTCGTAGCTGTTCTGTGGACATATCAGTTCCCCAGGTATTTTGGGAAGGAAGCCTGAGAGCCCAGGTGCAGAAACTTAAGCATATGCAAGGGAAATCAGCACGGCAACAGGTCGAAACCTGGTCATCACAAGAGTGCCATTTAGAAAGCTGTGATAGGAAGCTGGCCTAGGACTATATCCATTTCCTCTCTGAGAATTAATTGTATTATGTTGTCATCAGTGTAAAGACTGCCAGCCATGCTGCAGAGTCAGTTCATGATTTCAGCCAAGGTGAAAATGCCATGCTGCACAGCTAAAAGACGTCCCTCTGTCCCAGAACTGTTCTTACTGTGCCTGTTTGTGCACCATGAGGTGTTCACATGCCAAACTGGAAGCCCAGCATGGTGGTGGTCTGCTGAAGTGAACAGGGCATCAGTGGCAGTAGTTACAGGTAATAACTGGCCAGACACTGCTAGAAATAATTTTCCATCAAACTGTGCAACCTTGTGACACCCTGCTGCAGTCACACCAGCCACAGTGGTCGTTGCTCTATTAAAAACATCTGCTTGGGGACTAACAACTGCATGGGGGCCTTGTGTGCAAAGTGCTTCTTCAGTTCGTCTGCTTAAAAGCTCAACTGATGCCATGCCATCAAGTCCAGAGCAGAACTAGACAGCCAGGATAATCACAGTGATCACAGGCCTTTCTGCAATAACCTGAAGATCAAAACTTTGAAGGAAGAAGACCCTGGCCGACTTATTTGAATTGTTCCTTTTTGGGTGGTAACTTCCCAGATTGCTTTGAGAAAAAACAGCTTTTGAGGAACCTTGTGTAGGTAAAACTCCAACTGTTTTGCCAAAGGCATACCACTCCTCAAAGATGCAGGAATACCACTTTTTAATAACTGGTCATGTTCCCATTGCAACAGCCAAAAGATTGCTGGCTACCCTGTAGCTATCTGGCCCTACAAGTTGCCACATGACAGAGGTCATGCATTTCTCAATATTCACAAGAACTTGCATAGAGATGCGCTGCCTCTGTAGTTGGAGAGGTGAACTCAGCATTGATCTCTGGAGAAGGATCTCATCAATGTGAAGCTCAGCTGCCACTGTACATCCCAGGTGTGCAGCACAATCGTCCTCCTATGGAACCAGTCTGCTTATCTCAATCTAGGATTTCTGAAATATGTTTTGTGCTTTTTAAATCTTTTTCTTCTTTGTTCTTCTGGCACAAATGCACAGAGGAACAGCCAACATGTGTTTGCCAGAAAAAGATCCAGGAATCAGAAAAGTTTCTGTGTAATGGTAGTTGACTTGCAAAGCCAAAGCAGGCTGGCAATGTATAAAAAACATCTGTACAATGTAAATAGAGTAGCTATGTCACACTTAACTGTGACAAGAGTGTGTGCACAAGCAGCTCCCCCACACTAGCTACCTCCAGATAACTCATCACCATGAACCTTACTGAAGGAAAACCAAGCGATTTGTTTGGATGCCATTTATGCAAACGGCAAACATCAACATTTATTTAAGTAAACATCAATTTTTGCATTACTGTGAAGACTAAATTCAGGACCTTTATTCCTGGAATACAAAAAAATACAAAAAAAAACCCCACAAACCTGAACTGGCTTACCTCAAAAGCTATGATTGTGAACGTTGTTTGTTGACAACAGGCAGAAGTCCTCTGGCTTAAAAATGATTCCTATCATTTTACCTTAATACACCATAATTTAAGAGTGATCTTCTGCAGCAGCATGGTCTTAGCCAAGGTGTAACTTAAAGTATTATTTACTCTAAAATGCAGATTAGTTTATTTCATAGCAAGCTTTCACTGACAAACTTTTATTAGTTGCTACCAAAAAACATTCCAGTCATATGTCTACATCTGTTCAGCCAGTCATTGATCCAGTTTAGAAAATCACAAGTATGTTGCAGAGAGCACTGTGCTGATCTTACATGCTGGAGTCTAGTTTACACATAAGAAACACCAGAGCCATATTTGTGTATAGGAAAATGAAACTTTTTTAAAAAATCAGCTCTCTTTTCAGAAAGAGAGATGAACATGTTTTGCTTCTGTTTTACAGTAAAGAGTCTGCATAGAGGAAAA
Organism: Apaloderma vittatum; assembly: GCF_000703405.1. Lineage (NCBI taxonomy): Eukaryota > Metazoa > Chordata > Aves > Trogoniformes > Trogonidae > Apaloderma > Apaloderma vittatum. The sequence continues at coordinate 46,104 of NW_009703921.1, read as the reverse complement.
AACCAGTAAATTTCCAACATCAGAGTGACTGTTTCAGAAAGCTTGGAGGATGTGAGAAGACAATTATAGAACGGATATCTCTGTGCCATCTTCAGAAATGGCACTCACTCTAATACTTATTTTTAATGCCAGTTTCAGAAAAGTTGTAGGAACCGCAGATATTTTTTACCTAACTTGATATAAACACAGCTGGTAAAAAGGCTGTCAAAGAAACATGAGCATCTTCTCTTCCTTACATGAAAAGTAACCAGCCTTCCTCCCCAAATTGGGCATTCCTCAGCAGAGATCTGAGGTGACTCTCTGTAATGTCCCTCAGGCATTAACAGGCACTCATGAGTACCCACCCTAAGAACCTTTGTTTTGGATTCTCCCTGGTAGAAATTGAGTTTCAAACTGTGCTTTAGCTGGAGCACCCATAATGAAATTAGTTGCATCGTTAATAGGTTAGAAAAGGAATTAACGTCTGCTTCAAAGGAACTTCGATAGCCTCCCGTGAGTTTTCTGAAGACCTAGGAGACATCTGGGGAGCGGTGACACAACCCTTCCGAAACTCCTCTTTTGTTCTCAGCAGTCTTGTGATCTCCCAGAAACATCATTTCCTCACTCAAGTGCCAGATAAGAAACTGCATTCCAGCTTTTCTGCTGGCCCACAAGGCAAAGGCGACTTCGTTTGCATCTCAATGTCTTACCTGGTCACAGGAGTTGGAGAATGATGCAATGGATTGCTTGGCTTGCAAGAAAGACCTGGTGAGGGTCTTAGTATCACCACTATTTCGGGGTTAATGTTTCTGAAAAGGACTATTATTTTCCTGTGCAGTTTTCTCATGAAGTTATTTTTGTACGCTTGGGAAAAAAAATAGTTTTGCATTCTTTTTTCTTTTACCTTATCTTGTATTCTTTTTAGAGAGGTTAAATAGTGGGTCACACCTGAAGTCAGCTTTGAAGCCTTGAGCATGGTGTAACTCACGTACTTAACATTTCAGATCTCATTCTTTACTCGGTGTCTTCTGATTTCTGGCAGATAATAATTTCTCAGTTTTGGGAGATTAGTAATTTTGAAAGCTAACC
>NW_009703921.1:0-45005 GCF_000703405.1 Apaloderma vittatum | reverse complement strand
GAAAGAGTAGGAGGATGAGGGACAGTATTACATTAAATTCCTGATGTAGAAGTTCACAAATAGAGATTAATTTCCATGTTGTATTGGCATTTCTCTGAAATTTAAAGAATATTGGTGTTTTTTCCCCTCATACTGAAAAGGATTTTTTTTTTTCATTTTTTTACACAGGAGGAGTTCTCACTTCCTGACTCTCTTGATTTAAAAGTTTATTGTAACAGGTTGAAACCTGTTAAACTTCCTCTCACAGAGACCAATCTTTCACTGCATATCTCTATGCTGGAGATCACAGTGAAGGCATTTTAGCAGAACTCAAAGGTGGCTTTGGGGAATATTTCATATGCTATTTAATATTTGAAATCACATTTTGATTTAAACAAACAGTGATCTAATACTTCTGTTTTGATACAGAAACAGTCATAAAGTTCAGAGAAGTATAAATCTTTAACTGCTTGAGTGCAACGTTTGTGCTTCTGCAAGCTGTTGTAAACAGTTACAGAGCATGAAGGAAAAATCTGTTTGTCTCCTGTTGTTCTTGGAGCAATAGTGTCTAAAGGGCAAGGTGACATGCTGGAAAGCATTTCCCCTGATAAAGTTAGAGACTGTGAGCGATGTGAGGAATTATTTTTAAACTTAAAAGTTACAGGCTGGGCTTCATTAACAGATCATGTGAGGGAAGGTTAAACAAGTGCTGCTTGCAGAAGAGGAGAGAGGCAATGAAACAATCAACTACTGGCTCGAAGCTTGTTTTCCTAAAAATCAGGTGAGAGGAAGAAGAGAATAGTGTATGTGCTTTGTGGGTAAGAGCAGCGGTGAGTCACAACTGCTTTACAAATGAAAAGGAAAAAAAGAAGCAGTAGCACCTTGTTGTGGCTGCTGAAATCAAATGAATTATCTGTGGATAGACCACTCTAGGATCTTCAGTACAGAGGCTAGCCATAGTAAATCATAAAGCATCTTTTCTCCTTCTCTCCTAATCACAATAAATGCAAGTGTTAGTTCACTTTGGGAATGAGAGAAGAGGTGATATAAATCAGTGCAATACGTATTGCCTTCCCTCTCTCTGAAAGCCAGTTGAAACATACACAGCCCACTGAATGCCAGGATGCTGGCAATTGCTGTCAGTTTTACATCATCATTTCAAATAGTTTAATAACTGTTTAATCACAAACAGACCTTTTACAGGCCCCTTCTGGCTGCTGAGGACCTCCTTGATTGAAATCTTCTCACTATCAGAGTTTCTTTTTATCTGTCCCTCTTTGATCAGCCTCAACCTGTGGAGCATGAAGCTTCAGGGCAGCACAGCAGAACGAAAAACCCTTTGGCAATGGTTCCTCATGGGTCACTGAATGTGAGCCCGCGCAAAGGGTCATTCTTCTGGATGCGGGATGAACCTGCTTTATTTAGTGACCAGCATGAGACAAGATATTTTAGGAAACTGTGTCACATCACAGTGGTGTCTTGATGACTCTGTGACAAGGCCGTATGTAGGTAGTGCAGCAGCCGCAGAGCAGAAAACTGAATGCTGCTTCTCTGACTTGTCTCATGAGCAGCTATAAGCTTACGTAATTTCCTCTTGCTCCAAATGGGAACATCCACAGGGATTGCGCTAGGCTTACCCTTAGGCTTGCAGAAGGGCACAGTGTGTTACTGACACAATATTCATACCATCACTTCTCATCTCTGCCACCAGTCTTCCTCCGCTCTTAGAGTAGGTGAACTCTTGTGCATGGTCGTGCAGAATAGTGGTCTGGTATGGAGCGATTGCTGTGGTGCCTGTGGTAGCATACAGCTGTTCTGGACTGTGACCAGCTGCATCTTATTTGGGTCTACTCAAGTCCAAGCATCTGCATTCACGTGTCATTTACATGCTGACTTGCACACAACTGGCTACCTACAATACCCAATTTTTATTGCAAAAATTTAATGCAAAAAAATTGACCTTTGCCTTTCACTGGGAAGGTGGTGACTGACGAAACTCCTTTGCCCAGGGGCAGGTGTCCTGATGCTTGCCTTCTGCTCCACTGTCTCCTGATAGCAGTCCCAAATGCCTCCCAATTAGCATGAAGAACAGACAGCTGAGCACACACTGCAATCCAAACACAGCTTGGCTGTTTCCTTTCCCCTCCTCGACTCTAAGGATTTTGTGTTTGACTAAACACAAGGATTTTGTGTTTTGACTCTGTTCAAAACAGAGGCTGTGTTTAAGTGGGAGTGCTTTGGGCTCCTTTTGGCTTGTTTTAGCTAGCAAAGCTTGGGGCAGCCACACTGGAGGGGCACAGCAGCCCCTGGCTGATGCACGCGTCTTCCGTACTGTGGGAATTAGTTTTCCTGCGTGAATGCAGGCTGCTCCAGCTGCCATGTCTTCTGGCAGAAGCTTTCATTTGTACCTGTTTCAATGCAGATGTACACAGGCCCTCAGTCATGACACTTGGGTTCTAGACCTGGGTACATTCACAGTTTGGCTGCAAAATATTAACCCCCAAGTACTTCGATGGAGATGGACAGAAAAGAAAGAGAAAGAAAGGAAGAAACACACGAAGGATTCAGCACACTAACAGCCTAGAGTTTCCTTATTAAACTTTCTTTTGTGAAGATTTTGCCTTTATGTACAGTGGCAAATATCAATGTAAATATTAAAATATTTTTCTAATTATTCTTTTTTTTCCTAGCAAGAAGACTACCTTTTGAATGGGGCATGGTTTGTTTATTTTGTTGTTTGGGGTTTTTTGCATTTCCAGTAATTGTTTCATGAAATAACATTTCTGTAATGCTAATATAATATCACACACATTGTTTTGTGTATTATTCAGTGGGCTGAATTTGTACTGAATAAACCATTCCTGGAATGTGCATGAAAGAAGGGTAGACTATTAAGGGGAAAACATGTCTTAGTGATGTTCTGCTTTTAGCATACTATAATGGATTGACTTAAAATGCTCCTTCATAAGAGTATTAAAAATTTCTCTCCTTAAAGCAGTAGTTGAAACTAAACCTACAAAATTTCTTCTGCTGCAATACCAGACTAGACTTGGCTGAGCTGGCTAGAAAGGTTTCTAATTCCATGTAGACAGCTGTTTTCCCCTCCTCTTCTATACTTCTTACTGAAAGACAAGCCAAGGAGAAGTGGCAATATTCAGCTGAGACTATCCCATGCTTCTTTCTGTATTTGGGAACATTTCAGAACTACATATAAAATATCGCCCATGGTCCAGTATTCAAGTCTTCAGTTGCCTGGTTTGTCTGAAGGGGACTGAAGACATTAAATCAACTCCTAAATAGCTATCAAACAGAGGCTGGTAGGTACAGATTTTATTCAAAAATTGTTTAGAAAATTCATACTTGGATAACTGGCTAGCTTTCTGTATTTGCTTTTAAACAGGAGTCAATATGTACCTCTTTTTAAACGGCTGGCACAGATACTTCCGCACGTTTTAACTCCAGCCATAACGTGCCCTCCAGACTCTGTGAGTATTTTGTGCCTTGTGGATGATCCTGTACAAACCTCGTGCCGCTGAGGTTTTTTTCTCCTCCTACGGTAACCTTGGGAAGGTAGAAGTCCACTTCCTCAGCTGCGGGCCCCTTTGCCGCCAGTGGTCTTTCTCTTAATCTTTCCTCATGTGACAAAGGTTGCGGCTCCACATGCAGAATGAAAATCAAGACAAACAAAGAACAGAGTTGCCAGAAGCGACTGATAGTTGGCTTAAGTAGAATACGAGGGATTTCATAACCTTTTCCCTGGCTTTTTCTCTTTCACCCACCAGGTCAGTTCATAGTCCTTTATAGGGCTCTTTTATGCCTCAGCTATTTCAAAACACAGAAGAGCAAAAATAAGCTTTTTCTCCCTCCTGCCCTCAACCTTTATCAGCAAGACCATTTGCTTTGTAAAATACAGTTTCATTAAGTGTCAGCCTTACCTTATCACCATCCTTTGAGAGAAAGAGAGGGCAGCAGCCACCCTAGATACTGTGTTAATGCACCTTGTATGTTTTTGGCTAAATCCTGACTGAAGACAGAACAAAATAAAAAGGAGATAGTAGATACCTCACTGTAATGGTATCACTGCTAAATGTAATGTTTTGTATTGATTCAATGCATTCCTCTTTCAGGAGCATTAACTAACAATGTCTTGTTAATCAAGTTCTGTGAGAGGGAATAAGTCCTAAATCAGGAGATTCACCTGAAAATAATTTGAGACTGATGTCTCTGTAAAATCTCCACACAGCTGTCAGGATACTTTCCTACATACTTTTCTAGCTAAAGCCTGGTTGCAGAGACAAATTCCGTGGGCTAGCAGATTGGCATATCATAGAATCATAGAATGGCCCAGGCTGGAAGGGACCTTAGAGATCATCTAGTCCAGCCTCCCTGTCATGGGCAGGGACGCCTCTCAACTAGATCAGGCAACACATGGGGACCGAATGGGGATGTGTCATTGCAAGGTTGTCTGGACTTTAGAAGACAAAAGCCAATTCTTCAAGCTAGTTTTTCTTCCTTCCTTTCTTTCCTTTCTTTCTTTTTTTTTTTTTTTTAAAATGAAATGTTAGGATGTACTCTGAAAAAGGCCCAGAACCATTTGTTTTATGCAAAGCACTGGAAAGACTGCAAGAATTTGTCAACTGGGTTTATAATTTGTCAGCTCAGATTTAGTGCTACATTCTGAGTCCACCACAGGCCAATAGGAGAAAACACCAGACTGGAAATATCATGGTCTGGTGACTTTTTGGCTGAGTTGTTGCCATTCTCCTCCTCAAAGCAGAGGAACTGAGGATGCTGCTTACTTGTCCTCACATACTACAGCAACGGTACATTCACAGAAACTGAGCTGCACTGTTGTGGGGTCTTTTGGTTTGGTTTGGTTTTGTGTGTGTTTTTTTTTTCCCTGACAAGACTGCAGATAGTGGGGCTGCGTGTGGCTATTAATGCTAAGTAGGTGAAATATATTATATGAGAACAGTTTTATTTTAGAGTCCCTGGACAACCTTGGTCTTACCTTTAGTTATGTTCTCACAGCTGTGTATCTGCATAATTCACCTGACTGTTGCCTTTTGCTTTCCCCCTGTTTCGGTTTTGTTTCTCCTTCCCACTGGTTCTCAGAACAGCCAGGGTTACCTCACATCTCATACCGCTTTTTGAAGTTGCTAACCCCAGTGTTTTCCTCACTAAATTGCTGAGTGTGCCACAAAGCTGGGGCTTCTTATAAGCAGGGAGTACAAGCACAAATTCCGCATAATTAGTTTTTTCCGTTTTCCTGTTTTGTAAAGACAAGAAAATAGTTTCGTGTGAATGACAGCGAAGTGCACAGTGCTTTATTCTGCATCCTTATGTAGGCTGAACAAAAAGAGCAGCAGTTAGAGTTTTGCTAGGTGGGCAATGCAGAATAAATGGTGACATTCGTGTTTGCCCTGCTCCTTTAATTAGACCACCTGTACCTTCTTTTTTTGTTTCCCTAGGGCATCACATCATCCATGTGTCTATCTCCCTTCTCCTGTATATTTCCAGCACATTGGCCATCGTGAGTCAGGTGTGAAAGGGAGACGAAGTCTCCAACTTGCTTGGAAGGCAGCAGTTTGTTAGGTGAGCAGAAAACCAAACCAGAGTTTCCTCTGGGGGAATGCCAGGCAGACCACAGCTGCCACAAAATAGTGCTTGACAGCTGCTGAGCACGTACAGCTCCAGATGATCTGTGGCACAGCTCTCTCTTGTTCATGGGGATGGTAAGAGAGGAAAGCAACAGGAGACAAGGAAAGATCCAACAACCAGTCTCCACTAACGGTTCTGTCATTTGTTTGCAGAAGATCCTATAGCTACTTCTGTGTCACTGCTGAAGACAGATGTATTCTTGAAACAATGAGTTGTAGCTATGAAGAGTGAGACGGAGCACTTTCCTAACTGCATGTCTTTTGTAAAGAAACTGAAGTGTGCTTAATTAAAAGGGCAGTGCGGTGTCCTTGGCTAGGAAGATTAAGCCTTTGCACTGCAAGCAGTCAGACTGCAGAAAAGGGCGAAGGTGAAGGCAGGATCAGTGTTATGTTTCCATTTGACTCTTTTGGATTATGTGAAGTCCTCTGGGGTCAGTGAAATCACTGTAAAGATTGAAAACCCGGTGAATGCCAAGTGTGATCTGACAACATACTCCTCATCAGTGATAGGAACCAACAATGATAAAAAACATCAATAATTTTTCTAACTAAACATCTTAGAAAAGCAGTTAGTCTGAAAAGGATCAGGACTAAAGCTCAACATATTGCATGAGGAATTCATTATTTAATATGAATTTTTAAAATAGACTACTTTTCCATTTCTATAGATGCCACTTCTAAAACCATTGTCAGGAACCTTCAGCCTTTGCAGTTCTGAACACGGTGAAAAATTATGCTCTATAATATCATCCAGAGAGGTGATTTCATATAAATCTGTGAATTCACTCACATAAATAAACTACATGTGTAGTTTTAAATATTTGTAAGGCTGAGCAGTAAACAGCTAAGCTCCCTGCTTCAGTGGGATGGCAGAATTGATTCTTTTTGCTCAAGGAATAGCTGATAATACTAAGTCTTTTATCCATTTGTAATGCAGTGACTCTTTTTTCTCAGCACTGTGGCACTACGTTTCACGAAGACTGTATAATAAAAGATAATTACAGGGCACACATATGCAAAAAGTGTGTTTTGAAAAGTGTAATTTAAAATGATATTTCTCAGAGGACTATATGGAGAATAACGTGATATTTTTGTTATGCAAACACCTAACCTAAGAAATTAGCAACTTTCTAAGAGTTGTGTAAGCAAATTGTATGATGTGGAGGCCAAGTGCAGCTGGTGAGAAGAAATTTTCTCCCCACCCCAAAGCTGCTGTGAAGCTCATGAAGTAGTTTTTGCAGGTGTTAAGGATCATTACTGTTTTTGTTTCAACCTGTACAAGTGTTACAGCAACATTTCATAGCTATATAGATCCAGTGTCCAAACTGAAGGCTTGGATACAGTGAATCGATGTTGGTAATGTTGCTGTTTGTGAACAATGTGTTTCATGCTAGAGGGATGCTTCTCATTCTCTTCCATATTCTCCTGGTTTTATTCCCTCAGAGGTTACTTGTACTCACTTGTGGGGAGGAAAAGACTCTAAGCATTATGAGCTGAGCATTTTCTTTAGCCAGAGCTGTTGAAAGATGCCAGTCACAGATGAGCTTAGCAGTCACTCACATTACTTGCACATGGAAACCGGCATGGTGGGGGCAGAAGATCAGAGCTCCTATTTTACATAGACCTTGTTACAGCCTTTTTTCCTGACTTGTTTTTAAGCCTTGTTTTATATGATTTCTTGTCCTATAGCCTCTGTAGAATTTCGTCACTTGAAGAACTTGATTTCTTTCAAGTTTCCTCAGGCTGGAGTAGATGTGTTTTGTTTTTTGTTTTGTTTTGTTCCCCCAACCCACTGCCCTGCTTTGACTATAAAAGCCATCCCCTATGCTGTTAACATCCTTGCAAACTGTTGCCTTCTTCCTCTCAAGTTGTTTCCCCTAACAGAAAAGCCCACCTATCTATTTACATAAGGAAGTAACTGAGAGGACAGAAGATGGTGTAGAGGATAGTCTCCTCCACAGGATCTTCTTCAGTATAGAGCCTAAGCAGAACAGGGTAAATTCACATCCACTAACATGGATAGATGCAGGACCTAGAGTGCTGGACAAGGAAAGGCATTATGCTCTCCCTTTGAAAGATGAAAAAACTACCAGACTCCTTTTGGTGCTTCAGAAGCAGCGTGTAGGTAGATACATTTCCATCCAGCCAAACATTTATGGAGATGCTTAAGTGTGTTAAGCAGCGGTCCTGCTAGCATGGTGACTTCAAACACACATGACTTACTTGGCCAGCAGCTATACCAATTGAACAAGTTTTGCCAGTAACTTGGGTCGACATAGTCTTCTTCTCGTTAAATAGGTCACAACGTTGTGTTTTGATTCGTGCTCTTGTTTACTGGATTCTTACCCTGGCTGACAGATGGCCAGAAGGCACAATGTTGCAAAGTGTCACTGGGATGGCTGTAGGTTCTCTGATGATACCTACTGCTGCAATGCTCTCTGTACCTCTACCGGAGCCCCCGCACAGATGGATGGGAGGTGAGCGAGGGGAGGAGATGGGGTCAGGGTACCTTGTGCTTTGCTGTTTGGTGGTTGTGCAACGCAGTGTCCCCAGAGAGAGGCTTAAGCCAGTGCAGCGGTGCATTCGAGTATCTCTCTACACCAGACACCTCCCCTTATTATACCAGAATGCATCACATACAGGCTGTGCAGGAAATTGGATGTAACAGATATGTGGTTATGTTGCGAAAAAAACCTGACCACATGAAATGACCACATTTGTTTGTCACACAAAGTGGTCATATGAGAGACTCCTCACCTCCTTTCACAGGTGACATGAACAGGTTGTGCCTCCAAGGGTGATGGAGGGGGGTGAAATGAGACCATCTCTCCCACGTCCCAGTGGCAAATGAGCTGACAGGAATCATGGAAGGATTGTAAAACAGCCAAACAAAGGAGGAATGTTGCAATGGTCATTTTGAAATAAACCTGTTTGTGATGAGCAGTGACCGTGGTGATATTTAAGCTATGATTCACACCAAAGTGCAGCACCTGCAGTTTTAGCTGGGATGACTTTTAGGACAGAAGCAGCGGCAAATACTGCTCTAACATTTCAGAATGAGAAAGCAGGCATCAAAGCTGCTCTTGGCTATGGGACAGAGCAGGGCTTGGGTAAGAGGTGGCTGGAGCATCCTTCCACTGCAAGGTGCAGTTTGCTTATAACTGACTCAAGAAAAACAGGGTCACACATATCTCTCCGGACTCACTTCCACTCTCTCTTCTATGTGGTAATGGCAATTTCAAGGAACCCTTAGCTGGCATGTATCATGCCATGCTAGAGCTCTTTGAGGATGCCCTCAGAAAGTCCCTTACACCACATCCTGCTCCTGCTTGATGATAGGTCTGAACTTTCTTATCTGTGTCTATACTAGATTGCCAGTGACAGCGTCTGTGTCTGTAGGCTCCAGGCAGCTACTGGCGGCCTCCTTACAGAGAGATATGCATGTTATTCTCTCAGTGCTACTGATAAGGAGATTGCTACAGCCAGGAGACGGTCAGAGGTGGTCACTGGTTTGTATGCTTGGGTGTTGATCCTATCAAAAGGCAGCTTGAGTATCTGCATTAAGAAACTCATCAGATTCCATTGGGTACCTGTGGGAGCTGCAGGTGAGGATACTGGAAAAACAGCTCTTCTGGGAGAATCAGAAAGTCAGGCTCCTCTTTCTTTATAGAAGCACAGTGCAGAGGCTTCAGAATAGGGGACTGCACTCCCTCTCGTGCCCTAAGACTATTGCCAAAAATCTAGCTTGTGAAAATCCCTGGCTTACTGTCCATCTTAGCAGTGGAAAATGAGATCAGGAAAGGAAGAGACTACAGATGTTTCCTCTAAGAAGATCTTTGTTTCCAACAAAATCTTCAACATACAGACTTCTCACTTCAGTCCTCAAGGGTATTCACGTTTTCTTTTTCTACAAGTGCTTAAAATACTTGAAAGTGCAGTGAAGAATCTTCACACCAGCTGGTTGGCTGACTCCTCTGCTTAGCACTACACATGTTCTTTTGTTGGTTTTTCCCTGTACTCCACCACTGGAGCCCATTTTGTGCAGTTTAAACAAAACACCCTTAAACACTTAGAGAGGGAAAAAAAAAAGAAGAAAGAAGCAGTTTCTTCAAAAAGACAAATGCCTATCCAAAAGCCTGGAAGAACTGTTTCCTGTGGGAAACCTCCTTGCTGACCTTTTGCCCTTCTCACCTGTGTACAATCTTTCACCTGAAGGAATTTTTGTTTCTTTTAATTTCCAGGTCAGACAAAGAGGATGACTTTCTAAGTCAATGAAAATATATCTCGTATCCTTACCAGTCCATTTTGGACTGCTGGAAAGGTAAAATTTGTACCTCTGCATTTCAGAAGCAGGAGCGTGGAAGCGAGTGTCATCCACACCCAAAGCAATGACAGATCCCTTGCCTGTCCTAATATTAACAGCTTTTCCCCACTGCCCAGTCCACTCCTTCCTTCTTATTTATATTGATGGGTCCTTACAATTTTTTTATATATGAAGAGGAAAATAATTCACATATATAGATTTGCAAAGTCCTGCTAAATTAGTCGGATTTTCCATGCATAGTAAACAAAAGAAAAAGCCCAGAAGTAAATAGAATAACAAATAGCTTTCTCTACCCCCTTTTATAACATATACAGACTACTTGGAGGCACAGAGACTCCAGAATTTGTACCGAGGGACATCCTCTTCCATTCACACACAGCGTGACTTTCTCAATCAGCAAATCCCCCCCCTCAGCTAGACCCAATGCAGAACACGTTACCAGGCAGGGAGGGTTTGGGATGTGTCATTGATGTGTCTACAGATGATCCTGTTGCACACAAAACACCCTGTTCCCTGCAGGTAGGGATGAGGAGCGAGAAGAGAGGTGCAGTCACTTCTTCAGAGAGAAGACATGGAACACTTGGAGAAAATCTCACCCCAAACTGCAGCTGTGATACTGTCTACCATAGGTGGGATGTGGGGATACTGTCCAGCTGGTATCCAGCTGCATTACCTGGGAAAGCTACCATCCAAAAGCAACGCCCTGATGCGTGGTCACACCGGGTCTGATGCTGGGGGCCAAGCTGTCCTCTGCTCTATCTCTTGGTGCCTTCCTGGGAAGGCTGGTGCTGGAGCATGGCCCTTGCAGATGACCAGGGCCATGGGTCACCCACAACGTGGCAATCCCTGCTGCTTTGAGGGTGAAGAATAAACAGATTAAATGAATACCACTCTCCAGAAGAAGGATCAAAGAAGGGACTTTAAATTCATCAGGGTTTGTTAAAATACTAGAGAAAGTGCTTTCTGATTCACTTACAGAATCAGCATTGCTTTGTGCTTTTCATGCTCTCACAGGCAGAGTGGTCTAGACTCAGGTATTGAAACCATTAGTAATATTTGGTGTGCAAGAAATGGAAGATTGAGCCTTGCTTTGTGAAAGTACTTCAATTTTTAATTCAACTTGCTCATTGTATCGGTTTAAGGAGAAGCATTTACAGCAGCTGCTGCATATCTGTAAAATCAGTTGGGTTTTTTTCCCTTCTTTTCTGACTGAAAGGAAAGGAACAAAGCCAAATGCCAACAGACTAATAGTATCTACTGGGTATAATGAAAGAGAGGAAAAGGGTCAGATGGCACACAGATCAGTTTTACTTAGAAATGTTTAATGGCAAGTAGTCCTGTATTTCTTCTTTGTGTTCTGTGTTTTTCCATACACATCTCCAGACAGCCTCTCTCCTCTTAGTATTTGCTGTTTTGCAGCATGTAAAGCCCAGATCCTGTTGAGATAGGGTGGTATGGCCCAGGTCTGCATCTCTGTGACAGTGCTGCAAGACCACAGCACGCCCTGTATTGCCTTAAGGAGTTTAGCAAAAGCAATGCTCATCTGAAGACACAGAGCTCCTGTGGCACTGCGACTTCCAACAGTTTTGGAAACATTCCCTGTGCTGAGCCTCAGCTCAGTCCTCGCATGCAGGGCAGTGCTACTATCTGCTCACACACTGCGGAGGGCTGAGTCAAAGATGGACTCTGCGACTTCGGTAATGCCACAGGAATCCTGCAGCGCAGGCAGGAGGAATGCGAACTCCCTTTTTCCTTGCTTCAGTACTAACTTTGCCTTCATCACCAAGTAGACCAGAATTGAGGAGCGAAGGAAAGGGCTGCAGATATCACTCTTCATTTGCTAACAGGAATAAAGGAAATGGCAATTCCTAGCACTTCAGGGACGGCTGTGAGCCAGGAGAGCTCCGTGTGACAGTGGTGCATTTACTGTTTTGCCCTCTTCTCCATAGCAGAGCAGATGTAATTGATGCTCAGGGCTGGCCTTCCGGGCTAAACATGCCCCAGGGTACAGGCTCTACCATTTCACATTTGCCAGTGTTTCTAGATTTCTAGTTGCTTGTTCCCTAGAAAGGGGTAGAGGATTGTTTTAGTTTACGGTGATCTTTTTATAGTGTCTTTCCTGCCAAGGGCCACTGACATCTGCAGAGTCTTACCAAAGCTTGTGGAAATGCTTTTAGCTAAACAAATATTGAAGTCAAAGCTCCACAGGGTTTGAAACTATTTATGGGTGTGGTTTACCAAGCAGATTAAGCTGCTTTGAACAGGCATTGCTGCTGAAAAAAAGGCATTCTGGCCCTTCCCTCTCTTGTGACTTCTCATTCCTGCTCTAAACTGTAGCAGCAAGCGCGCTGGGCTGCAGACAAAGCTTTCAAAACAAAGTGATAGCTTCCAGCTGGATCAGTGAGCTGAACTGTCTGGGCGTGCCAGGTACTGCTGGGAGCCCAAAAGACTGCAAAGCAAGGGTGAAAAGGACAGGACTTCCCTTTTCAGTGCAATACAGCTTTTCCCATTTTACTTGGGAAAATGGACCATCAAATCTTAACAATGTTGAGAGTGGAGTGCTGACCTGAGATATGACAGAACTTGGTTAAAGTCTCTTTTGTGTCAAGCTGAGCAGAGATTCAGACCAGCCGGCAACAAATTCACCCACCCCTGCATATACAAAGTCTCTGTTTATGTCTCTCCATTGTTGCATAAATATTCTGGAATAAAGTAAAGATAAAATGAAAAAAAGCAAAATATCAAAACCACAGAAGTTGCTGCAAGAGAGTATCTAATGCCCATGAACTGTCCTGAGTGTGGTTATAAACACACACGCACCGACTACCCTGCAAATAAGAGACGTCAGCCTTGGGCAGGTTTGCTGATCAGTTTTCAGCAGTCTCGTGACCAAAATACGTGGACTAAAGCTTTGAACGGTGGTGACTGGCCAAAAGAGCACCTGCTCCTCTCTCTGTGCCTGAGCATGTAGTTACATGAGCTGCCGCATGCTTAGTTCTGTTTACTGTTTCCTGCTAACCTCTGCCACGTTTCTTTTCCAAGAGAGCTTAGATAAAGCAGAACACAGCATTTGCTAAGCTGGCAGAATTGGACTCCCTCTTGCAATCAGTGTAAAGGGGCTCTCCCAGAACTGGACGTACAGGGCTCTGCAGGAATCTGTACCAGAACATGGGCTGGCTGTAGAACAAGCAGTTAATCTTATTTCTCAGTTGCCTTGTTCACCAGCACTACTGATGAAGCAAGACCTCCCTCTCCTGAGACCCTCACTGCATCACGGGCAATAATGCATAGGGTTTGTCATCTGCCTCCTGCTGCCATTTAAAACCGTCTTTGCTCCCTACAGAAAGCAGTGCAGATGCTTCACAAAGGTGAATGCCATCAATGTATTTCCTAGTTTGGCTTTTTTGACCCACTGCCCAAAATGTTACATTTACTCGGCTCCTCAGAGCTGGCAATCCCAAAGAGGCTTCAGATGTAAGAGCTTAGGATGAGTACATCTGGCTTCCCAGATGTGAAACTGTCTCTGAAATTAGGTGCCCCAATGGAATGAAAGTTGGAAAGAATGACTGTAGGTATTTGTGATATAGCAAAGTGAGATGTCTTGTGAAATATGTTCCTCGTGCAAGAACATCAACCTTTCCTTGACCCCAGAGTCTCATTTCAGTCCTTGGCATCTGAGCACTGCACCTTTGACCAACAGCTACTAGTAGGTTACTCCTCAGCCATTTGGCAAAGTTGAGAAGCCACTGATTTCACATATTTCTGTATTTTTGATATTCCTATTCTACTTTCATCACCAGCACCCTTTCAAATAATTAACAGAGATAGCCAGAGATGTCAGAGAATACTGAATAAAATCTCTCTCTCTCTCACTTGTGGTTTATGCTGCAGTCCTTGTCTCTCCAAGGCGCAGTCCAGGACAGTCCCTTGGCCATATCAACCACTCCATCTCTGCCCATCAGGAATAAGACAGAGCCATTCCTGGCTAATACTGGGAAATGTGAAGAGACAACATGTCAAGAGTCTGAACTTGGTTCTACTGTAACACTACGACTGTGCCTGTAAATAATTTTTACTATAACGTGATTTGGACAACATCTCATTAATAGTTGGACTGATTCAAAGACTAGCAAGAGGAAGGACATCCTCACAATTAAGCATGTGTCAGACGAAAACTAAGTGGCAGAGGCAGTTTAATAACCTTGCCCCACACCCTGCCTGTCGGCAAGAGAGCATGTCAAGAAGTCACTGTTGTTGGCAGCGCTAATGGAGGCCTTGTCTGAGCTACAGAAATGTTCATCAGTGTGGTACCTCTCCAGCTGGGATGTGTAGGTGTTGGGAAGCACCTTCTGGTCCATGGTAGTGAGTCTTATTCTGGGCAAAGACAGTAAACACTTCTACTAACCAGAGGAAAGAGAAGTCAGACTCTCGCCTGGCCTGAGAGACAGTGTTCTTCATCAACAATGTTTCTAATGAGCAATTCCAGCCCAATTTCTTGTCATATTTAAGAATATAGCCTAAATAATTTCTACTACAAGCTTTGTTACTTTTCCTGTATTTGAAAGGGACAAATTACTTTACTTGGCAGATTCTTTTAAAAGAAAAGAATCTTGCAGAAAGATAGAAAGAGTTTGTTGTTGCAACTGAAATGACCTTACTTGCACCTGATCTTACAGGTTCTCAAAATCATCATTAACACTGTTTGCACACTTTACTTTTTGAGCTGGATAAACATATGCGGTTGTGGGCAGATAACAGGAGTAAAATGATATGCAGAGAAACATAAGCCCTTGAGTGGGGCTTATGTTCTTCCAAGCTACAAATGGAAATCTTGGCTTCGGCTTATGCAAAATACGGCTCTGGGCCTGGTGGATATTAAGCATAGGGTTGCAGTGGCACAAGCAGTCCTTGTAGGTCTGATGACCTGCAGAAGAAGTAGCAAGCTTCACGTCTACTGTGTGAATCTACAAGTCTACTGAATCTACAAGACTCTAAATGCCTGTTAGGGAGGGGTAGTCTTCATTCACTTCTGTCATGCAGAGGCACACGAAGCCATGACTCTGCTATGGTAGTTACTGTCTGGGTGCATAGCAAGGAATTGTGGCCCCAGATTGACAGTGGAGCAAAAGATGTTCTTCTATTAGGTTTTGAAACTACTTCTTCTAATGATAGAAACAATTTGCATATTACTTCACTTATCAGTCAAAGTAACAGTTGGTGGCAGACTCTATCAGTACCCATAGAAAGCTCAGCAGAAAATTGCTGCAGAAAGTTTTGTTTATCCATCGGGGAAAACTTTTCTTTTACAGATTTCATTGAAATCACATCCTAAAAGAAATATGGACCAAAGATGGAGCTGATAAACATCTGTTGGAAACAAGTGGCTTCCAGCACTTTTATAGAAATTGGCTTAACTTCTGTGAATGAAAAAATGTAGCACAATAAGCACAGAGCAAAGCAGGAAGAATGTTCCCCTTACTGATTAATGCAGTGTTACTGTACTTTATACAGATATTCACAAATGTCAAACCTGAGTTAAGTGACATCCCTTTTGTGCTTATGAAGCCTGCTCCTGAGCTCACTAGTAGAATGTGAAAGATGCTTCAAGCCAATCACACCATAAAGAAAAGCATAAGACAGTCACACCTCTATTTTCTTCAGCAGATATGGCTAAAGCCATGGGAAATTTAGAGAGATCACATCCATGCTGCATGGCTGAATTGCACTGGAGTCAGGAGCACACCTGGGCTGACAGCAGAAGGAGAAGCCCTGGGACCATCATGTTTATGTGGCCAATGACTCTATCCACTACACCCATTTGCTTCGACCTGTGCTCTTCCTTGGTGCAACACCTGACTTGCTCGGTGCTGCAAATGGCATTTTGTGTGACGAACATAGCACTCTGTCCAGTGAGGGGTAATTTCAAGTAGAAAGGCATGTCTAGTAAGGGAATTGTGAAACTACTGTGCTAGCAAAGAAGACTTGTAACATTTAAATAACTGAATACCCTTACTGAAGAAGAACGCATATAACAAGCCAGAATTTCTCCCCAATTCCTATGCTTTTCTTTGGTGGCGATGCAAGTCCCTACAGAGCTTTCCCAGCCTAGATAGTAAGAAAAAGGGTAACTGCATGGTGCTAGGTCACAGCTGGGGAAGTGGTTCTTCCCATCACACTCCTTAACCTTCTGCAGAAAGATGCTGTCCCTGCTCTGCTAAGTACAAACACACACTAGGCCTTGGAGAACGAATGCCAAATGGGGAAGCTGCTTTGTGTTCATTCTTTACACGCATCCCATACGCTCAAACTGACACCAATTTTCCTGAGAAAGGAGCAACAACTGCTTTGCAAGGCACTTCTTATCCAGGTAGCATTACCTAGGGATAAAAAGGTCTAGAAATCCTTCTCTTCCCAGTAGCACTTCCAAGCTCAAGGCCTCGATTCAGTTCCTAAAGCATACATGGAAGCTATGTTAGTCCATCAGTTTAAACATCCACACTGGTCCCTTCTGAACCTCTATAAGCAGACCTGATACTGCTGGTCACTGCCTCCAGCCTCCTCTGAAAACTTCACTAGCACTTAACTGCCAGGTCTAACAGCTGCAAGCAATACTTCCTTCTGACTGTAAGCAACCAAGGAAATTCAGCCCATCCTATCTGATGCTGATTTGTTTATGGTGATTCACCCTCTTCCACAATTTCCAGGCTAATTGCCACAACATTCTCCAGCTGCCAACACAATCCCCAGGGGTCTGCAGAAAATTTTGATTCAAAGTGTTCTTGTTGTAGAGGATGGTGGTTTAACTCCATAATGAAATCAAAGAATCTAATTGTAGCTATCAAATGCTTGGAAATGTTTCCAAAATAATCGCTTTCCTGCTTCTTCTGCAGATATGTACGTTGGGAATGATGAAATAATGCACATTATAGGCTTAGGAAGGTAGGATCTGCTTCTGTCCTGCAACTCATCTGCGTTTGGCACTGGCTTCCACATGCACTGACGCATTGTCTTCAGCACAAAAAGACCTGTACCCTCTCTCTTCCACAGTAATAAAAGCTTTGGCTTAGCAGTAGTTAATTGCGTTCTGCAGAGTACTTTTTTTTTTCTTCACATGTGCAACCCATAAGAACTAAAGAAAGATGCCAATGCTGCAAAGTTGTAGTGTTTGTAGGTAAATTTAGTTGTAGCAGGATTCACTGATGTTAACCAGGTGTTCCCAGCCGATGACTCTTCTTTCTGCATTCCCTTTGCTTAGCTGATTCGCTCTGCTACATAAGTTTTTTACATCTTGGCTTGTAAGCAGTCCTGTGTAGAGGGTTTGCAAGTGAGGCCGATTCATCTCTAGGTGGAAATAAACTATAATGATTAAAGTATATTTCCCTGTAGCTAGGCTAAAATAGCAATATTTTGCAATGCAATGAGCAGCTCAGAAAGTGAAGCACACAGTGACTCAAAGAATTAAACGCGCGCGATCTTTTAACAGCATCAGCAGTCTAACACCAACTAATGCACAAGCCCTCCCTTCTCCCCCATGCTTCCCCAATAGTAGCTGAATCGCACGACTTTATCCTCCTCTCCCTGTGCACCACATGCTGGTTTCTCACTCAGACCTTACTCACTCATGCAAATTCCACCACTTTTGCTGGCCAACCCCCCCTCCCCACCGACGCAGCAGAAGCATCATGACCCTACTCCCAACACATTCGGCCAGAAGCTTCTCGAGGTTGGTTACACCGAGCCGCGACAGTGCCTGAGTTCACCAGGGAAGATGCCTCAGCGAGCTGCACTCTTCGGATCCTGTGCAGAAAAAAGAGAGCACATCTTCCTGAACCTGGACACAGAGCTGCTAGGAGTGCCTGGACTTCTACAGGCTGGTGCTATGACGTTTCCAGCAGGAGGAAGAATGTGCCCAGGCTGTCAACATCTCCTTGCCAGCAAACCCATCTGAATAAGATGCAGCATGCCTAAGCATTTACTCCTAGTTGAAGACCCCCTTATCACTCTGCACAGGATCCTTCCTAATATTCCTCTCTGCCTAGCAGATGTGAGCGCCTATTAGCTGTCTAAGTAGTCTTAGGCATAGTGACAGCAGGACCTAAGAGTCTGGGCAAGACAGTCCAGGTTTGCTTGTCTCAGGGCAGGGCTGAGATTTTTAAGGTACATCCAAGTGACTCAGCAACATGATGAGTCTGAATGATTTTTTAATATGCATGGCTTGGGTTTGGACCTCACCCAGGATAGTCTGGCTGGTTCAGAAATGCTGGGTCAATTTGGTTAATGCAATCCTGAACCAAGTACAATGAGAAACTCATCTGGCTTTGAGGCAGCATTAGCTGTGGCCCCACTGTTCCTGTAAAGCTTGTTAGGACAGAAGGTGTAGCTGCACAGAGGAATACCATCAGTCCTTGTCTGAATGCTCATCTGACCTTTGGAGACCCAAACACTCCTACCTTGCAAAGTCTGACTGGCTTGGCTGTAACTCATTGTCAGCATCTGAGCTTAGCATGTTCCTTGCACAAACTACACACAGATTTACCTTTTACACCTTTTTTATCTTGCAAAGACCTGTATTTCCTCCATTTCTGGAATGAGTCAGGCAGGATCAGTGTCTGTTAAACACCATTCTAAAAACTGGGGAATGAAGATCTGCTCCTAGCTGCATTGACAACAAAACAGGAAATCAATAGAAGTGAAGCAACTGGAGAAATGCCCACTTCTATGACTTTGTCAGCCTTTTTTTGTCAAAATTGTCATTTAGGACAACAATGACTTATCCATCTTTTTTTGCCAGTGGCACATGATTTAGAGGAAAGCAATCCAAAGCTATGCTATGCCTGTGATTCACTTTCCTGAACCTATTACCATGAAAACCATAAATGATGCAATAGGCTGTGACTACCATTCAAAGATCCATCATAGCATCCGCTGCGTAATATATACTCCTAGGGCTGCATTTTACAGTAAATGGAAGCAGACAATTGTCAGGAACATGGCGTTAGGAGAAGAAAAAAAAAAAAAAGACTGCTGCATCAATGCTGCGAAGTCAACCGTGCGTCTCAAATGCGCAGAAAGCATCTGTGGAGGCAGGCAGGGGAGGAGCTACTTGCTATCTCAAAACCTCGCCACCTCACCACAGCAGTACAGTGGTGAATTAAATCCCAGGCACCAGTGACAGCCTGGAATTGGAAAAGCATCTCACAGTAGCCTTTGCTCTCATGGGCCTTGTGATACCAAGTCCTACTCGTCTGCAGTCACACAGACCCATCGAAGGTAACTCCAAGTTTGATGCCTGACGAACAGTCCTAACCAGTGAGAAACGCAGCAAGTCTTGTGAGATGGGAAAGACCCCTCCACACAGCAGAACCTGGCAGAAGTGCTGCATGTGTCCATGGCTGCAAGGTGAAGGGTGGTGGTGGCCATGAAGTAACAGAGGCAGATATGGGCTGCAGAAAGCTGGGCTCTTTGCTGAGCAACCTTGAGCAGTGGTGGGAGATGCTGAACACATTTTGTCAGAGGCAGAAGAGCAGAGCAGAGACCCTTGAGGCTAGGACGTGTTGTTAACCATATTGCTCACTGAGGACTAGACTTTTAAAAATGTTTAATATAGGAGCCCAGTGGTGCCCCGGTAAGGATTCAGTACAGCAGGGGTAAAATATGCAAAGAAAGGCAGTGGGAAATGGCAACTACTATTTCAAGAGTCCTTTCAACTCCTTTGCAGCACAGGCAGGGAGGAGGTATTGTGCAGAGCTGCTGTACAGAGCGTGTGCAGCAATCAGTGAGCGATGTTGAGAATTTAGATCATCATCAGAGTCCCTTCTGTGATGTGGGGATCCTCAATGTAACGGACCGTTACCGCAGCACAGGCTTTAGCAGAGTGCTCTCTCCCTTTGCGACACAGTGTAATCTGGAGGATTCCTGATGACAGATTCCCATCTGCTGTTTTGGTTTCCATTGTAAAGGAACACAAAGGAAAAGCTATGCAGCAAACCGCTTTGGCTTGCCATTTGTCAGAATGAATGGAAATCCCTGTGCTGCAGCAGGACCACCTCTGTGGTAAGCAAATAAATAAATATTCCTCCAGTGTGCCGAGAAATCCCCCTGAAAAATCCAGGAGGTTCTCAAGACTTCAGAAGCCAGGCATTGCCTCTCCAGGATTGCAACTGTACGGAAAAGAGAAGTTCCAGTCCCTTTCAGCTACAGAATACGAATGACAAGAATGCAACAAGCAACAGTTTATTTGTAAAAAAATCCTTTTAAATTTTACTACATTGTAAGATTAAGGAAAAAAATAGTATTAATATATATACATACAATATATATAAACAAACACACATCGCACCATCAAAATTACATGCTTTTTAGAACAGAGAAGGGGTCATATTCCCTCATATCAATTTTAAAGTTATCACTGCAAGAAACCTTGCTTCCTTTTTTGTTTTTATCCCCATCAAAATTTTCAAGTACAGGAAGTAAGTAATGCAGATCCTAATAGTAGAAAACCTTTGTTATGCACAAATTACAACTGACAGCTATACAATATTATTCTGCAGTCTCCAACACTTGTGTTTTTTGAGCTCTATAATGATATGAACTTTTACCTGAGGTGCATGGAAATAATGAAGCATGATAATTGGCAAGTTAAAGAGATTTTCACATTATGATGTGACTGTAATTGAAGTTGATTAGGTATCACATGTCCATACCCATAGTACTGGCACAAGAATGCTCGGCGTGAGTCATCACCAATGTCTTAGAAGTGCAGGAAAAATTAAAAGGCAAGCACCACTTTCACTGATAAGCATGCAGACAATTTAAATGAAACAGAGGTAGCATGTTCTTGTAACTCCAGCAGGGTCATTCAAATCAACTGCACCCTCCCTTCTGCAAAAGGCACTCGCTTTTTCAGCTATAAACAACGTTGTTTTAAATTCAGTTAGAGTGACCGCAAATGGTGGATTTCTCTTCTTACAAATATAAAAAAAAAATACATTAAGCAGAAGACATGATGAAAAGAAAAAAAGTGGGTGTAAGAAAGACACATTTCAGGTAATATGTGCTATTCCTCTCCCCCTGTCTTTTATGGGGAGAATCAAAATATTTTATAAAACAGTTGCAGTACATAATCCTGAAGTTAAGACTTTCCAGTTAAAATGGCAGTATTAAGCAGCACATTATGTATCCAGAATAATTTTAAAAAACCAGAGGTACGCCAGCCTTTTTAATAGATAATGAGTAACAACGCCGGTTGGATGGAGCCTTGAGCAACCTGATCTAGTAGTGGGAGATGTCTCTGCCCATGAGGTTCCTTCCAGCTCAAATAATTCTATGATTTTATAACAATTCACACCTAGAAGTAGAAAGTTAATGCACAAAAAGATGGTGCCAGTGAAGGATAAAGATCCTTTGATGTAAAACCTCATAAATGAAAATGCACAGAAACTCTTGTACTGTATCTTTTATCCTTTCTGCAATCTGAAAATATGTCCAAGTGGAACATCTGCTCTTACCGTGACACTACAGAGCTAATTGAGTTGTAAGATGTGCCACTGTTGCAACTGGAAGCATAAGCCTCTTGGCCATTAGCATCTAAATTTATTTTGAATACAGAAGAAGCCTTCAGTAGAAAGTCTGCTGCATCTCGGCGACCTAATTCCCTCAGCTTAGACATTAAGATACCCACAGTGCTCTCAGGAGCGTTACTCCACTCCTGCAGAAGGGCATGGACTGGGCTTGAGACAAAATCATTTTGTGTTCCATTATTTGTGTTGTACTTTGCAACAAGATCAGGGAGGCCCAGGTTCATGGCCAGAAGGCACCAATCTTTGCCCATAGGATCAGGTGGATCCAAAAGCCGGCTTAGTTTTCTCCTGGTAAGGAGATTCAGATCAGAAACATGAATATCCATTCCTAGGCTTCCCTGTGCGTAGACATCAAGACACCCAAAACACAGTATGCTGCTAAAGCTCTCTTTATATCCCCCCATAGTGTTAGTTAGTGATGTCTCTTTTTGACTCTGTGCACGGAAAAAGTCTCTAGGCTGGTAGACCATTACCGGCTCATGATGTTCCCTCAGCTGCTGAGGACTAAGGTAGTATTTCCCAGTCAGAAGGCCTGGTAAGGTTGTGGCCATTAAGTTGTCAATGGTGCTGCATACAGAATCCAGGAGTAAACAGCACTTGATCTTCTCTGTTTCCAGTCCTCTAACTTGAACCTCTATACCCTGACCATGGTTGACCAGCAGCACTAAAAGCTCAGCTCCACGATTCATAATCTTTGATCCGTTTACCCACAGACGTATATCAGCATCTCCCTCTGTGCTTTGCTGATGAATCCACCTGCAGAGATTCACCTGAACTTTATGAAAAATTCCACAAGGAAATGGGGTAAGATGTTCCACAGGAACAATTCTAACACCACCATAAATCAGCACCTCATCCTCCTCATCTGTCCAAGACCTGTGGAGATTGTCAGTCTTTATGAGAGCAGGTATATCCACCATTGCTCCGCTGCTCAGGTCCCTTGCACAAATATCCATGGCATCCAGAATCTGTATCAGTTCTTCCACATCACTATCTGTCACCAGACGCTGGATGTCCTCTATAGTGTACCGACCTCTATAGTGATGGAGGGCTTTTGGGTTCTCCACTGACAGGATTTTTCCAAGGACATTTGAACAGAGCCAGCGAGGATCCAGAAGCACAACATCTTGGACAGTTTCGCTCTGCATAATGTTAATCTGTTTATAAATAAGAAAGTTACTATTTACATCTTGTGAAGTACAAGACTATAACTCCATGTTCTCTCCTTCCCAACTCACTGAATCAATCACTTAATTAACACTGCTGACTGGAGAAAAAAAAAACAGTGCGTTTTCACTTATTTCAAGTATTCAGAACAAAGAGTAGATCTTGTTCTTGTTTTCCACTAGTAATGAAGCCACCAGAGACCAAAAGCTGTGAAGTCTAGTTGTTTCCTACAAGCTATTCAAGCAAAGGTGTTACCCTATGATTCAACTTCTAATGGACACACGTAAATTTCTCATCTACAGTGAACATATTAGGCACTACCTCATTTAAGATGATAGCATACTTAGCCTTTTGGGGTATTTTATATTCTTACAACTATAGCAGTAAACTGCAATTCTCCCTGTCTCAAAGAAATAATGTTGAATAACATAGGAGCGTCATGACAATATCAATAGTAAAAACCATTATTAACCAGCCTCTACTTCTTAGCATGTCTTAAGAGGAAGGAGAAAAAAACCCCACAACTACAGGTATTTGCTTAAATCTCATTAGTCAATATGCTACCAGGGGACTACCTTGCTAATAGAGATGCAACTTAGATAGAAACACCTACCTCTCCTATGCTATGCAACTGCTGTGCAATGTGCCGGAGGTCATCTTCACTTGCTAGGGGATTGAGCTGTTCCTGCACATCATATACAAACTGCTGCAAGGACATCAGCTGGTTGGGTCCATTCATTTTTCTCCATGAAGGCAGCGTGGAGATTATTTTTTCACACAGATGAGTCATAGGTGGGCAAGTCTTACACAAACACAGAAAACATCCATTTGTAATTCTACTTTGCTGAGAATAACAGTACTATTGTGTAGTATTTTTTAATGAGGTCATGAGGTCTGATGCATTCACGATAGATATTCGTGTCTAAAGGGTTCTCTTTGTGATGGACCTTTTTGCTTCCATTTAGCATTAGCTTGCCATTAGATCTGTCTTTTCTTAATAAAGTGAATTCCAGAAACAACTTTTTCACTCAAATATGCAAGCTTTCCAAACATCATCAAGACTACAAAGGGAACCCTAACACATGGAACAAAGTTTGGTTTATCCATATAGTCCTGCCTTGTCAAATGTGCTGACCACCTGAGACAGTGACTTCAAAATGTATCAATTACCTTCGTGCACTTAGAAGCTAATCTTTATTTCAGAAATTGTCAACATTTAATTAAAATCTGTACTCATCAATGTCTCTACAGGACCAATTTACTTCAACAGGTGAGACAGCAGAGTATGAGATAAGAAGAAAAGCTTATTAAATCAAGGGGCCATTGGGAATGTAAAGTTGGTTGAACTTTGCATAAATCCAAACATTCTCCTTTGTCTACAGAATGAACTCAGTATACACTCATTTTTAATTTGTTTTTCAAAAAATACCTATCAGATGTAGCTGCAGAAAAGTCTTGTGTGTTGCACAAGTAAGAAGGCCCTAGGTGTGAAGAAATTTAAATCCTTAGCACAGGCTACATTAACAACTTGACTTGGTCACCCTCAGTATTGAAGTTTCTGCAGACTCATAGTGACAACAGCAAACCATGGCTATTTTGCATGTAGTCTCATACACATATACCTACATATACATATACTGCTCCAAGCACATATTTTTCATTAAAAAATCTAGCAAAAAATGAACACAGATTCAGTTCACACCTCTATACTGGGAAATACCTTTCTAACAGTTGAGGAAACTGTTCTACTCTGGCTGGGTTTTTTACTAAAAACTTATTCCCCTGAAATATATTCTGTTTCTCTGCACTGCTATGCTAAGAAGAAAAAAAAAGAAGAAAAGATTAAAAACAATGACCAACACTGGAATCCTATCACCGTCAATTCAAAATAGTAAGCTGTAATTATGAACTGAAAATCTCAATCTTTCCTTTCAAGAGAGATGATTTTGGTGAGCTGTATGAAAACTATACAATTTTGAAAATCTTTGATGTCAGGAGTTTGTTTATCACCAGGTCTGTCATACATACAGCTAAAAAAACTGAAACAACTCTAGTTTCTTTAAATTTCATAAAGTAAGGACTAAGTTTACAGTAAATTATTACACAAGATTTTCATACTTTGGCTGTCCCAATCCAGATCATTACTTACAGAAATTATTTGGCTTCTTATTTCTTGCAAGTGATTTCGGAGAAGCTTCATATCTTTAGACCCAGATGCTCCAGCATCCAAGACAAATAACTTGTCTGAAATTTGCAGATCATTTCCAAATCTAAAGGAGAACAGATAAACGCTTGCTCACTTAGTCCCAAATCCAGTTTTATTTCTTAATTGAGTTGTACTTCAGTATTAAGTTATATAAGAGTTAGTTTTCTTCAAGGAATGATGAGTAAGTTTAAGTAGTGATTATGATATTTCAAAAGCAGAGAAAGTATTTACTTTTCCTTGAAAATAAACAGAGATACTGAGTGAAAATTGTTGTGTTTCCTAAGGAAGAAGGCTGAAGATGTGCAAGAAAATTACAGATGCATCACAGGACTTGTAATTACAAAATCAAACATCTTACTAGAGAAGGGAGAGCAGGAGTTATTTTTATTTAAGGTCTTCGTATTTGTTGTTTTCTTTCCTCTCACCTGAAATAGTTCATTTGTCAGTTGCTATTGACACCAGCTTGCTCTCTCATTTCCTTCTGACTTGTCATGTGCACAGACTTGTTTTCCTAGCTCTGCACTGATTTGCACTTAAAAGGATTCCACCACCAAAGATTAGGCACAGGTATTTTCTGTTGGTTTACTTCAGCTGTTTTAAGATTCTCTCCTGAGACTACTGTGGTTGTATTCCCACATCTGCCTTGTATAGTCCAGACAAGTGTCTATGCTCACAGGTAGGAAAGGTTCCTCATACCATGTGTTATCCACTTACGCACTTGTGAATATGAATTATTGTTCTTTTATACAATGGCATGTTTGTAAAAATATCCCTATTTCCATCTACAATTAGCACACTCTCCACACATTTGCTGAAGGGGGCTAGCTGCTTCCTACTTCTTGGATGATCTTGTCCCCTGTGTGACTCCACAATGTCCAGCCCTTGATAAACTCTGTGGGCAGCTCACTCACTGTAATATTGTAATGTTTCAATTTTTGCACAATATAAGCTTCCTGAGCACTCTCAAAATATCATAACATCGCAAAGCTCAAGCCACATAAACCCCTTTTACATCTTCTTACGCATTTTAGGTTTTTTGTTTTCCAGCTGACACTCCCCTATACTCTTACCTGTTCCTAATTTCTTTCAACAATGACACGTCTTTGTCATACCAAAACTCTCCAACAGGCCGAGGAAGATTCACTATGTCAGCATGTGTCGCGACCAAAACAACACGCAAGGGACTTTTCAGCTTTCCACCAAACGCTAGAAGAGAAACAAGAGCACTCCCTCACTACGAGCCATGCCTGAGGAGGTGGCTGTCCTACTGAGCTGGGAAAGCAGCCACACACCTCACATCCTTTGTACCAAGCACTTCTGCAGTGGATTTACCAACTCTAAGCATAGTGAGTTTACACCACTGGTGCTTTGGCTGTCATCTGCCTATAGAATCATCTATATAATATCCAATTTCAATAGCTAGACTCTTTGAATAACAACATCAAATACATTGATACAACATGACTTTATAGTTTTAACAAACCCATTAATTGGTAACACTAATGATATATCTATTAACTACAAACTATGAGAGAGGAAAAATAATTAAAAATAACAGCTTCTTGAAAGGGTCTCTCATAATCTTTGGATGGTTCTTAATACTACGGGTAAAGAGTAGAGGATTATAAATAGAACACAAAATGTCTACAACATTCATATGTTGGTATGAATGCTGTTTTGCAGTACTTACACAAACAATGACCTCTCACTTAGGTGAGAGTTAAAGTAGGAAAGCCTGGCAGAAATCATGAAAGAGAATGAGAAAGAGAAAGAAAGATACAAATGGCATGAATGAAGTGACATCATGGAACACAGTATTTTAAGTCTTTTCTCAAACTGATCTTCCAGAAAATAGAAGACATGAATAGATTGTTTAAAAATGACAGTACCCCCAATTCTGTTGTTTTAGTTTGAAAAAACCTCACATGGGAGAAATATGCTTACATGACTCCTCAGTCTTCATCAACTAAGAGATACAGAATCTTGATTCATTCATAAAAAAGTCACATTCTCACAAACGGATGCATAGGACAAAATAACTGGAAAGTAATTCCAAAAGTTTAAGTTTTCTGCTAACATCAGTTACTATCTACTACTTCAGAGACTTGTGATAGCACAAAAATGCATGTGTACCCAAACTGAGCCGGCCAGCATAAACACCAATTTAAGATAAGTATCTAAATAATGATGATAATTAATCAGCAAGAAGAAACAATCAACTCAAATTCTAACTCAGTCAAGCCAAGAACTGTGTTCTCACTAGAACAAGAAGCTGTGAAAAGCTTTCAGCAACTGCAAATTAATTTCAGCTTTGATACTTCTCTGCAAATTTTTGAGCTTTTACTTCCAGAAGTAATTTCATGTGAGTTAGATCGAAATGTTCATATTGTTAACCTTGTGAGTTGATGCAGAATGGGAAATGAAAGACATGTAGATGCCTGAACGGAAAACCGGTCTGCCTTGACTCATCATTATCAGTACCTGGCTGAGATAATGCAAACAGAATCAGGTAGAACACACAAAAAGAGGAGAAATACTCTTTACACTACGCAAGTATTTAATATGCTTGTCTGGGGAGGGCCCAGCAGCATTCTGAACATCCATGATTGCTGAGTTAGATTCACTGGCTGGAATAACATTTTGGTTCATGGAACCAAGACACATATCAGAGCTTGGTTTGTCCATGAAACTGTCATGGTCTGCAGACCAATGCTCAGCCACAAACATGATCAAGCTAGATGGTAAATACACCTAGACTCACAGACCAAAAAAAAAAAAAAAGAAAAAGGAAAAATAGTTATTTGTTTGCCTGACAAGTAGCTTTCAGTCAGAAAGCTTGAATATAAACCAGGAAAACTTACTTAAAACCTGTCCAAATTTAGAGAAGGCGTGAAGTGAAATTTACTAGAAATACTGGTTTCTGTACAACCTGATGCACCAAAAAAGTTAACATATTTGAAATCCAACTATAACTCTAGATAAACATGTTGAAGTTGCATGTACTGAGAGGCAATGCCACCCCACAATCTCATTCATTACAAGCAATGCATCTAAACCCGGTTTTAAATGGTTCCCACCCTCCAAAATGGTTTTCCACACAGTTTATCTGACATAAAACTTCATCTGCCATTTACAGATGTAAGTCTCCATGCCACAAGAAGCTGCACTGTACCTCATGACCCTTTTCAGTTGATCCACATGGCGTGTACAACTCTTCAGGCTTGTTCCACAGATAAAATTCCCTTTCTCTAAGAAATCTTGTGTAAAATTCGTTTGAATACATGGGGATGAAGCCACATAACAGCACTCAACACAGAGAATGTATGAAGTTGCAAAGAAACAGAAGAAGCTTTATCCTATATAATATTTAACTAATATTACATAATATTTAATTAATAGGCAGAAAAGCATACCTATCGGTTCCTCAACTGGGACTAATGACTTCAGGAAACTCAGCCAAAAGGTCACTTGGTTTAACTGGATTTCATAAGGCTCCTCAAGACTAAAAAGCACAATGTGAATTGTAGTGGTATCATTTGCAGCAAAATAATCGTAACAGCAGAAATACACAGGATTCCCAGAGAATTCCCAGACGCTAAAATCACCAACTCCTGAAAAACAGACAAATAGATGAAGAGATCACACTTTGTCAGTGGGCATGACATCCTTCAGCTGCGGAAAGACAAACAAAAGCGTTGATCTGATTTAAACATGCACAAAGATAAACCGTATGCATGCAGGAAGCAAGACTGCAAACATAATCATGAACAAAGGGAACCAGTTTCAGTGAGTCTCTGAGGCTGAGAAGTTGGGTCCCCACAACCTGTTTCTCTCTCACATTCTCTTCTCTTGAGCACACAGAAGTACCTGTATGTTAAACATGTGCAGCTTTACACATTAAATTAGCCTTTGCCTTGCAGAACAGATCTTGTACTTCCTTGAAGAAGAACAGCTCCAATTCTTTTTCTATTCACCCTAAAAAGCTTAATGTTTTTACCAATTTTTCTTCTTAACATGCCACTGCTAATTCCAAACAGCTGAAAGCCATTCTCAAAGAAGCTACTCTGCTTTATAGACTTGCACTATTCACATCACTTTGTTAAGTCAGGACTGAAGAACCACCATGTTAAGGATCTCAACAGCCCAGTGAGTGTTTTTTTCCATCTCCATTAGGGTCGGGTGAGAGAAGCATCAGTGAGTTGTGCTCAGTGTATTATGGCACTGTCTGAAAAGGGTGCAGTCTGCTGCACTTGTACTACCTCTGTTTAAATAAATGCTGATTAAGATGCACCTCAAATTTCTAGAATAAAATAAGCAGAAACCTCAAATCTGCTGTTATGAGAACAGCTGTGTGTACGCTTTCATCCTATATCAACACAGCACAGATAAAGTAAAGAAACCATGTCTGACAGCCTGTTGCACAACTCTCACTGCAGAACTTGACTTGGTTTCAGATTACACTGAAAGAGGAAATTAGCCTGGACAAAGAACAATCTTAAGATACATAGCAAACTCTTCAGCATCTAGGACAAACATTTTGCTAGTATGCATATACTGCATTCCTAAGTAGGGTTTTCGCTCAAAAATAAAATCGTGATTAATGCACAATTTGTGATGTCTTCACAGTCAAAAGTCATGTATGCACTTATGATAACTTCTCTGACTGACACTTCTTACTGCTAAATGGTTTCAACCACAGAGCAATTAGCTTTATTTTTTTTAAAAGAAGTAGAATCAGAAATTCCACTCATCATGTTTGGTGTTCTTCAGGACTCAGCAAACATGCTCCAGCCCTGTCACAGGGTGAGAATGGTAGGTCCTTTATACAGCTAGGAATCACTTACATGGTGAGGACACTTGGGTCTATGGGACTTGATTAAATCTGTCCCCAGAGGACATACAGTACAGGTGAAGGAACCTTCACTCTAGTATCCAGTTTACCAACCCTCTTCCCTATTACAACACATCCTTCCTTCCTCCTTACCCACTTAGTCACCTCAAAATCATTTCTACCTGATTCTATAAGGACCTGAAACAGGTGATTATTTTGTGTATTAAAAGTATAGAACTTCATGCAAATTTACTTTCCGTTTAAACAATCCAAATCCCACCAGTGCTGGATTCTCAACCACAGTCACTACCACACCAAAATTTTTTAAATTCCATTTTTATTTTTAAAAACTACCAACATGACATTAATCATCCCACTGCACTAAGGCAGGCCAGCCCAGGGCTCTGCTTACCATGCAAGCAGGCGTTCTGAATGTCAATGGCCTTGGTGGACTGGTCATCAGCAGAGAAGTGAGAGTGATGAGCAGGTGAAACGAAAGCTTCTAATACCCCTTTGGTCAGGCCTGGCTCAAACATCATACTACGGCTTCTCACGCTGACATTCTCACAACCAGGATAAAGATTCGTAATGCTTACTGAAACTGGGTCAGGGAAAGGAAAATAAGATTACAAACCATGTGAAAATCACAATCAGATCACTTCAGTAAGTATGCAAGGCATAAAAGCTGATTATAAAAACCAAACTGCTCTTCAAAGAAAGGAGATGACTGCCAAGCTGTGAACATACACAACTACATTCTTATTCTGAATGATGAAAAGGAAAATACTAGAATGATCCCATACAGCACTTACCATCCTCTAGCAGATATACTGCTGGGTGGGAAGCATAGAAAAAAAGGGAATTATTTGAGAATGACAGTTTTTTATAGTTAAGGTTCTATGTTGCAAGGATAAACTGCTTTTATAGCCAAGGGCTGCAATTTTATAGCATAGTCCACTTCTTATTGGCATGGAAATACTACATATTCATATAGTTCATTACTATATGTAAAGATAAAAATATCAATGTGTAACAATTGTCTCTATGGAGGTGAAAAGCAGACCCTTAACCAAAATTATGTTTCTAACAAGCAGTTTAGTTCATGCTTAAAAGAGATTCCCTAAGAGCAAATGAGACACGAAGGGCTTTTTAATTGACTTGCACCATCTAGTGGAGAAAGTAAAGACTTCCTTTCTCCACTAGATGCTGTATTCTAGTATTTGGGTTTTAATATAGATAAAACTACCTGTCAGCTGTTAAAACTGTTCTTTCATGTTTGATCTTCTAGTGTAATACTTAAATCTTTAGGCTCTTGTAAATAATTACATGCTGAATTCACACACTTATTTTTATAGAATGTAAACAAACTTAAGCACATGATCAAGTACAGACTAAATTGTGCTGGTTTACGTGTTTTCCTGATTATGTCATTTAACCACTATCACTATTTACATGTTATAAAACGATTTGCATCCAAAATGAACAGATAATGAAATAAGCAAAATCCAAAACTCCGAACAACGCCATAGTAGTTTTGTTTGTATAGAACTGCACAAGTTTCAAGTGTGCATAGCACCGTGCAACTTTATGGCTTTGTACCTAAGTAAGCTATTTTCAAGTGTATACTTCAAATTCACCATTATTTCTATAATGATTTGCCACTCTGACTTTATTGATCTTCTGGTTCCGGTGCCAACCAACATAAAAAAATCTGTCTTCAGTCAAAGCCTTCCTGCACTGCCTCCAGGAACTGATATTCTTTGAGTTACTTATCCCTCCTTGTATGACAAAAAATTAAGATAAATAAAAAAAAGAACTTCTGCTTGATTCATTCATTCATTTTCTTTATTCTGTTGCCACTGAAGTGAGTCCTTTGTACTAAGCAAACAGCAAACGCAATAGCAATCTCTGTGCCAGGTATCTTGTCTTGTTAATCCACTTTGTGAGTACCTTAAGCTTCCCCAGGTGACCAGAGAGAAAGTAGAGATGCAATCTACTACCAGTACTGTTTTAACATTGCTTAAAAATGATGAATGAAACCTAAACTTGAAAGTATTACCCAAAGGTTTATAAAGAGAAAGGCAATCCTGACACAATAAAATGCAGGTAGTGAGACCACTTTTAAACATTGATCTGAACTTGAGCTCCTCAAAGTGTCTACTTAAGCTTGTATGCATTGTGTAGCCTCTCCGTGCTACAAAAGGGTCCCAGACAAATAATTCGCTACTCTTGCCAGTGTCCTTCTACCAGAACTGTGGGTTCTTTCAAAGCTGGGCACATGCTTAAGCATAAACGTAGCTAGCTCCTCCAAATCTTGCAGCTCTTCCCACTTCACAGAGGGCAACCGATGCTACAAGGGCAGTTTCCCTACTATTGGCACACATATACTGCAGTTCAGAGAATCTTCATTTTCACATTGTTTGGAGGCAATTTTAGACACCTCTAACTGGGCTAACGCACCTTACAGACAAGGATTTCAAGGCATCAGAGGCAGTTCTGAATCCTCTGTGATTACTTAAGATCACATAAAGGTGCAGTAACTGCTTCAATTTTGCCCAGGCTTTATCAAAGATACTCAAACAAAATGGCTGACAAAGCATAATCCCTAAAACCATGATCATCATGAGACTGGCATTTGTAGCCTAGGACTTTTTGCAAAAATTTAACACCAGTGTTCGCAAGTCCTGTCATCCACTCTCCAAGCTCACTTTCACAGCATGTGAGTAAGCAAAACCTTAACTACTCTTGCATCCTCCAGACGTGCTGCTCCTCTTTGCTCTTACTTTAGGTACGAGCCTGTGCACAGAGAAGTCAATATCATCTCCACGTTGCTTCAGCTTCTTATATGCTTAGTCTGTCCTGTTTTTTGCAGTGCAGCCAACAGCCCTTACTTAGGAGCTACACAGACTAAGAGTGATACCTGAAGGTTTGGAAGACAAAGGAGATGGAGGGAATCTGGTTGAGCTTGTGGAGGAGAGCCTAGGCCTACGCCTTCGGAAAAAGCTTCGTATCAGGCCACACTTGAGAGACTCCACGAGGGTTGTTTTCCCAGCACCAGAGTGTCCAAATAACTTCAGTTTGATCCGGGGTTGTGGATTCTGAGTGTGCCGTAGCTGCTGGATAAAAATCCCCCGGTGTGCATCCTAAAATTCAACATAAAGAACAAGTCAGGACTTGTGCTAGGGACCTTTTGCCTCCCACAAAATCAAAACACAGGGTTTAGGTAATGTTTTCTTGACAGGCTGCTGTTCATCTGGATCAGTTCCTCTATGTGTTTCATCATGTAAGTGACCAGTTGCTGGCAGAAGGGCAGATACAGGTAGACAAGGCACAGCTGAATGCTTGCTCTCAACAGCCACCTTGAGGCTTCATAAATCACAGAATGTCTTATGTTGGAAGGGACTTTAGAGATTATCTAATCCAACCTCCCTGCCATGGGCAGGGATACCCTTAACTAGAGCAGGTTGCCCAAGGCCTCATCCAACCTGGCCTTGAACATGTCCAGGGAGGGGGCAGCCACAGCTTCTCTGGACAATCTATTCCAGAGTCTCACCACCATTGTACTGAAGAATTTCTTCCTAAGATCTAGTCTAAATCTATTCTCCTTCAATTTAAATCCATTCCTCCTTGTCCAATCGCTGGACACTTTTGTAAAAAGTCCCTCTCCAGCCTTCCTGCAGGTTCCCTTCAGGTATTGCGAGGCAGTTACAAGGTCCCCCTGGACTCTTCTCTACTCCAGGCTGAACAATCCCAGCTCCCTCGTAGCAGAGGTACTCCAGCAGCTGGATCATCTTTGTGGCCCTCCTCTGGACTTGTTCCAACAGATCTATATTCCCTTTATGGGGACCTCAAGCTCAACATCAATGTAAGGTATCACTTTGACCTCTCATGGAGAGGACGAAGGAGAAAAAGCTAGCCTCTTTCAGTACCCATTTTCTTTACCTGTCAGCCTCAGTAGCACAACCAGTATCCATAATCTTGTAAAATACACATGCAGCATTGAAGAATTTTTCAGTGACAGCTACAACCTCAGCAATCTGAAAATATATGCATTTCCCTTCTTTACATGAACTTACTCTGTACTTCTCATATTTGGGAGAATTCTCCTCTTCCCTCTCCATCCTCCCCCTAGTCAGCTCTCTGTATATTTCTGTTTTTTGCAAGGTAAATACCGCTTTTCCTAGACCATTCTTATCTCTCTTTTCCTCATACACTTACTCTTTACCTTAAAAGACCTCTCGCATACTATTCATCTTCCATTTTTCTACCCCTCCACTCTTAAGTGTACATCCTCCAGATTGGTTTCCCTCTTTACTCCCACGCCTCAACAGATCTGCCTTCCTACCTAGTTCTCATCTCAGTTGCCCTCTGTAGGCATTCACTGTCTCTTCCACAGCTGCAATCTCATCCTCCTACACAGGCCTTCCTCAAACCTCATCACACCTCCTACAGAAAAGCTTTCCACTTTGAGCTTCCCCATTACCCCTCTGTGTCTTGTTTTGTAGTATCTGAAGGATACTCCTTCTGTTCCTGCCAAAAACAGAGTCAGAAACAAACAAATCAAGTCTGTCTTTTCTCTTTGCCCAGCAAGAGGCAATCAGACGTGGATGCTCTACCTCCCACCCAAGCTGAGCTTCAAAAATCAACTCAACAAGGGGATGCACTGCAGGACAGCAAACTATCAAGTGTCTGAAACACAAAGACCTCTTTTAAGGAATCAGGGAGAAAGCAGAAAGGTAGAAAGGAAAAGCAACTAGCTTATCTTCCTTTCATTCCCCCATTTGGAGCCAAGAGGCTCTGTTGTTTTGCATTTGTACTAAGTTTAACATGTACGATGAGTCATTAAATGAGCACCTACAGACCCCCAAAATTATAAGCATGCAGGAATTAAGCTGAGAAATTTGACAGAAATAGCAGTGCATGCAATTTAGTTCTTTCCTCACTAACAGGCATTTATTTAGTAAGTTAGTCACAATGGTCATATGGCACCCCCTCATGGCTAGTATGGAATCGTCTGTAAGAGCCACGTAGGCAGCAGGCTCTTCATGTGTGTGCTATTTGGGGCGAAAACCTCCATAGGCACTGAAAATAAAGCAAGTATCAGGTCCACTCTGTACCAGATAATATCGACCATTTTAAGTTGTATTACAATATTTTCAGTGGTTTGATGTAATTTATTAATTTCAATTATCAGGTTTTGTGTTGTAAAGTATACTCTGACGAAGGATATAATTATCATACATTTTCTCCATATATAGACAGGCCTTCAGTAATCAAATATACTCTGCTGTCAGGAAGAGAGTTACAGTTACTAGTATCGCCTTCAGGAGCGATTTATTTGACCTTCTCCCATTTGCTTTGTGTCAGTTCCATATTTACATCAAAACTACAACACAAACTTGTCCCCTGATGCAGAAATGGGAAAGGGTTTGGTGTGAGGATACAAGTACACAAAACAGATTCTGTTATGACAAACATTTATAATAGCTATCACTGCAAAGGAAGCCTGAACTTTGGCACTTTCTGACATCCTCACTGATCTATTTTACAATCCTGGCAAAGATTTACTGGCAGGACTAAAGGACATGATTCTACCTCCAGCTTGGCAATGCCTTGTAGACACCATCCTCTGTTGCTACTCTGAAAGGGTCATTTATTTAAGTTTTCCAAAGACCCATCAGCATAAGTAACTCAGGATTGTTTTAAATGGTCTGACTCTTTCATCTAATCTCCAGGTCCCTGAAAGAGGTCCCTGAATCTTCACAGTGTCAAAGCAAAGCTGCCTATTCAGAATAATCAATGTGTATCAGATGTGTCAGACTTACTGCCTTACAACAACCCCAGTTGTCAGCAGATATGGAAATACTGAAATTGCAGAATTAAAAGAAGATGCTGGGATCTTATTCAGCTATTACATACAGTATTAAGAGTTTCTAGAAGGGGCACAAACGTCTCATACTTCATAAACCTAATCTAAATAAGATGGTGATGGTGGGGATTAAGTCCTCCTGTGGGATGTGCTAATTCTTAATAGTTTATTTTCCAGTTTCTTCTAAGCATCTTAGATGCTTTTCTAGGCATTGCCAGAGACAGGATAAGATAGATCAGTGATGCTGACTAGCTTAGCCATTTTTGTTGGTATGTACATACTAGCTTTAACTGAGGACATAATTTCAAAGTAAAAATATGGGGGGAAAGATAAAATCCCAGTAGGAATTTTTGCAACAGCTTTTTACAATGGTCTTTGATAAGTATCTTACTGTATGATTTCCCATGGTCAAACTTCTCTTGGTATCTTAAAAATAAGAAAGTATGAGCTAAAGTTCATGCATTCCCAACCTTTTTAAGTCTTGCAAGCAGACTGGCTACATGTTCATGCTGCTCTGCTCTGGCGAGATCTTCTGCTGTTTTTCCATCCTGTTAAAATGAAAACTATTAGGAGCAGTTTCTTCCTTTTGCCCGCAATAAAAGAAAAAATCATGTGCAACATAGCTCAGCTGTTCAACGCAGTAATGGACTTGCTGTCAGATGTAAATGAAATATGCAGAAGAAATAAAAAAGCAACCTACAACCAGTAATGATCAGCCTCCACCAGAATCCTGTTTTTTTGTAAATTGTGAAAGAAAATGATACAATGCGAACAAAAGCATTTTTTTACAAATTGGTATTTAGATGCCATTGTAACAAGATACTCTGAATTTAGAGCCTGAGAGCAATGCCAGTATGCCCCATCTGAATTCCTCTTCTCACCAGCTGGAAGATGTCAGTATTTTCTAGATATTACATGCTGAACAGATCTAGAAGTTTAAACGGTTCATAAAAAGAGAAAACACATTAGCATATTCACTCACATAAATAGCTGATGAATTTTGTTACTTATGGATAAAGAACAACAGTGGAATATCAGACATTCTGGAGGTTTCCAGAAAGGAGGTTTCCACTGGAGGTTTCCACCTACTGCAAAGTATGTGGTTTAAATTGCATCAGCAAATTTAAAAGGATTTGAAAGGAAAGCTGC
Source organism: Apaloderma vittatum (assembly GCF_000703405.1). Taxonomy (NCBI): domain Eukaryota; kingdom Metazoa; phylum Chordata; class Aves; order Trogoniformes; family Trogonidae; genus Apaloderma; species Apaloderma vittatum. Next base: position 8,241 of record NW_009703921.1, on the reverse strand, counting down.
CTTCAGCACTCTGGTCTTGCCACGTAATTATCTATGTTTCAAAAGCCAGCAGTTTAATATTAAATAGGACAAAAAAAAACCTGCTCTGTGACATTTTAACCCAAGGACTTAAGGATGCAGATGTCCACTTAATTGCTGTGCAGACACGGAGGATGGAGATCAACAAGGCCTGCATAGTGAGAACCAGCCAAAGGAGGGAGGCTTGTGGTGCCAGGACAGCCTTGCTTTGGCTAAGGAACAAGGACAGACACAGACTACCAACTTCATCACAATCCTGAGGACAGATACAATGTCTTCATGAGCACTGTTGGGTCCCAGGCCATGGGAACAAAAATTCAGATTGATGCCGACATGGACCAGCTGTCAGTAAAGGAAGATCTGGTGTGTCAGCTTGTACAGCAGCTTGACTCGTACAAATTGATGGGCCCAGATGCCATCCACCCAAGGGTGTTAAAGGAGCTGGTCGATGTTGTTGTGAGGCAGCTCTCCATAATCTTCAAGAAGTCATGGAGATCAGGAGACGTGCCCGAAGACTGGAAGAAGGACAGTGTCACCCGTATCTACAAGAAGGGTTCCAAAGAGGATCCAGGTAATTATAGACCCAGTAGCCTCACTTCATTCCCTGGGAAAATTACATAGAAAACCCTCCTGGGGACTACCACAAGTAAACTGAAAAATGTGGTTGGGAAAAGCCAAAATGAGTTCACCAGGGACAGATCACGCTTGACAAATCTGATTGCCTTCTACGACAAAGTAACCTCCTGAGCTGGTGCAGGGCAAGCGGTGGACATTATATACCTGGACTTCTCCAAGGCTTTTGGTACTTTGGTACAACCCCCCCACAGCCTCCTCCTTGAGAAACTGACACATTACAACCTAGACAAGTGGTCTGTGTGGTGGGTAGGGAATTGGCTGAACGGCCGTACTCAGAGGGTGGTAGTAAATAGTTCCTTCTCAAACTTGCAACCAGTCACAAGACGGGTGTCCCAGGCATCAATATTAGGCCCAATGCTGTTTATTATCTTCATAAATGATCTCAATGTTGGAATCAAGAGCACCCTGACAAAGTTTGTGGATGACACCAAAATGTGTGCAGAAGTTGACACTCCACAAGGGAGAGTCACCCTCCAGGAAGACCTGGACAGGCTGAGGAGTGGGCTAGCAGGAACCTGATGAAGTTCAATAGGGATAAGTGTAAGGTCTTACACACCTGTGAATACAGAACCCACGAATGCAGCTCAGACCGGGATCCACATGGCTAGAGAGCAGCCCTGTATAGAGGGACCTGGGGGTCTTGGTCGACAGCAAGCTCAACATGAGTGAACAGTGCACTGCAGCAGCAAAGAAAGCAAACAGGATGCTGGGCTGCACTAACAAGGGCATCACCAGCAGAGACAAAGAAGTCATCAGGCCATTCTGCTCAGCGCTGGTGAGACCACACCTTGAGTACTGTGTTTAGTCTTGGTCCCCGTTATACAAAAAGATGGGGGCAGGCTGGAATGGGTCCAGAGAAGGGTCACAAGGATGATAAGAGGACTAGAAGACCTGTCCTATGAAGAAAGGCTGAGAGAACTGGGTTTTTTCAGCCTTGAGAGGAGAAGGCTCAGAGGAGACCTTGTTAGCATGTACCAGTACATAAAGGGCGGCTACCAAGATGATGGAGATGCCCTTTTTACGAGGAGTCACATGGAAAAGACAAGGAGTAAAGGATACAAGTAGGTCGTGGGTAGATTCCGATTGGTCTCCAGGGGAAAATATTTCACCATGAGAGCAATTAGACATTGGAACAGTCTTCCAAGGGAAGTGATAGATTCCTCAACTTTAGACAGTTTTAAGTCTCAGGTGGATTCCTCAACTTTAGACAGTTTTAAGGCTCAGCTTGAGAAGGTGCTGGGCCACTTCATTTAAACTGTATTCATTTGCCTTAAAGGGTTGGGCTACACAAAGTCCCTTCCAACTTGGTATTCTATGATTCTATGACAAACTGCTTCAGAACAAAATCCTGAATGTGATAGTGCCCAGAGTGAAACCTTTTGCTGGTTAGCTCAGTCGGTTAGAGCGTGGTGCTGATAACACCAAGGCCGTGGGTTCGATCCCCGCTCAGTTCCCATGTGTTGCCTGATCTAGTTCAGAGGCGTCCCTGCCCATGACAGGGAGGTTGGATTAAAATGATCTCTAAGGTCCCTTCCAGCCTAGGCCATTCTATGATTCTATGTTATAATCCCTAATATGTATATTAAATTTGACACCCCCGACTATGCTAATGAGCTTAGAGAAGTACATGCTAAACATACATGAATACAGTCCCCAACTCTCCACCCAAATCATGCTAAATGTCACCCCAGGGTGAGGAATATATAAGGTGAGAAGACCCAGAAGAGGCAGTCTATGGGCTGTGCTCGTTCTTCTCCACAGGGATACCTGCTTCATAAAAATTGTGCTTTCATCTTTTGTTGAGAAATACCCATACCAGTATTTTGCCAGCATTATTATATATTAATGCTATTGCAGTGAGTGAATTTATCAGCGGCAATCCCAAATACGTTGTATCGTTGTTTCAATCCATTACCTATCCTTTATAATTTTGCAAACTGTCTCAGCACAAGTCCTTAACAGGACTCTGAAACAGGCAAGCACTTAGCTCCAGTACATGCCTCCCACAGCCATATATCTTTTATATGACACTCCTGCAACTACATTAGTGCTATTGTATTGTTTTAAATTTTGATAACAGGTAACTAATTCATGGGCCTTTTGTTTCTTCCACTCACTCAGACAAGAGCTTTCAATTATTAAGAAACTGTACTGAAAAGCTAAGCCCTCTTTCCTGGGTTTCTAATCTTTGATTTTATTAGCTTTTTATGTGAAACTTTCATTGTCTTAAGTAGTTCCTGAGGTTACTGTAATTACTATCCCTACATGTGAAATAAATATCTTTGACAATTGAGTGCCCACCTACGGAAGTAATTTTCAGGTTTTCATAAAAGCTATTATGTACTCCAGAACTTCAGATTATTCAGACAGAACAAGAACAGCATTATGAGCAAGAAAGAGCCAAAAATTGTAGCTGATGCTGTGAACTGACTAAATTTTTGAACCATAGCTGACATGTAATTGCATGTAATGAAGCATCTAAATACATTTTTTAAAATGAGTTCTCCTTACAGAGGACTTACCAAAGAGGAAGAATCTCTCTCTCTGTGCTGGCTCAGCCCTCCAAATCACAGTTAATCCCAAATGCCTGCTGTATGAGAGGAAGAGCTGGGCAGCTAGTGTGCCATCAGAACTGCTTCTGTATTTCTCGTGCTTCCCAAACTTCCAGTTTTGGGCACATTCAGGGCAATTCAAGACCTTCAAATAAAGGGGAAACCTTGATCCCCTTCCTGAAGAATCCTTGTGGTAATAGGATGTAGCTTTCACCTAAGGTGTGAATTTTACCCTTATTCCCAAATCTTCAGCCTCCTCTGAAGTCCAAAGCAGGACTGCTACAGCCTGGCCCTGCACTCTTCCCGAGCACAGCACATTTCTGTTGCAAAGCAAGGTTGGAGACAGCCCAGCAAACTCCAGCACCAAGCACGTATGCAGTGACAGATCTCTGCATGGGTGTTGCTCCTTTAAATCAGAGCAGGTCCCACACCTCTTGATGGGTACACCACAACTGTCCTGGCACAGCTTGGGTAACTTGGCACTCCTGTTTGCTGTACCTCGCTGCTCTACTGGAGTTTGTTCTGGCTTCGAGCCTGGGTTTGGTTAAACAGCTGTAGTCTGACAGATCATTTGTTTAGCTCAGTTACAGCAATTTGGGCACAAACACAAAGGAAATAGCCACCTACTGAGTATTTCACTAAGAGAGTACATGGCAGTGGCTCAGCCAGAGCCTGATTTGGTGAGCGTGGTTATAAGAGGATAGAGATGACTGCTCCCAAAACTGGAAAAATAGCAACAGGAACAGTTCAAATCGCTAAAGTCTAAGCAGATGTGTGCTCTGAACAAGCCTACCTGTGACAGTGGGATGGCACTGTCATGACCCAGAGCTCCCTTCCCACTCTTCTAACAGTTCTTGAGCTCAAGACTAGCTATCTGATACAGCTGTCTAATCTTTGTTCAGACTGCTGTGAAGGAAGAAGACCTGAAAAGAAGCTGTATCAGGAGCCTTTGTGCTACCATTTGCTCAGGAGTGGTTCTTAGGCTGAGGCCTTTGCCCTTGATCCTCACCTGAGCAACATTACAGCTGTATGCCTGTGTGTGGCCATATATCCCACTGAGCTCCTAACTTCCATGTTCAACCTTGAACCTGTCTCTTCAGTATAGATTTGCCTGGTGATCCCTAGACAGACCTCTGTTGGCCATGGTCACCAAGTCCAATCCCTGACTCTCCTGACTTTGACTTAACCTCAGACCTGCCTCATTGTTACGGACTCATCTGGTGACTCCTGGCCGAAGCTGGTTGCCATTACTGGACCTGCTCTGCTTGCCTTGCTTGGGTACTGCCGGATTGGGGCCTTATCACTGAATCATAGAATGGCCTAGGCTGGAAGGGACCTTAGAGATCCTTTTAATCCAGACTCCCTGTCACCCGGTCCGTCACCTCTCGACTCGATCCGACAACACATGGGGAACGAACAGGAATCGAACCCGCGACCTTGGCGTTGTTAGCGTCATGCTCAACTGACTGAGCTAACTGGCTTATTGATGAGGACACTGTCCCTGCTTGCCTTATTGTTTACTCTTGCCTCCTGGCTCTCTTTTCCTTATGGAGTAATGCCTTAGCAAGTGCACTGCCTGACAACCTTTGTTTTTGGCATCCATGGTCAGCAGACCACACAGGAAACAAGACAGGCAGAAATGCCTATGGAGTAAGTGGCAAAGGATACCCCAGAGCATTGGCAAGGAGCACAAAGTAGAGCAAAAGAACTCTAGGTCAAATTTACCCCCAAAAAAGCATTTTTAAATATGATTTTAGAGGAAAGACGCTAACAGTTCAGTTCACGTCTGTTGAAAATTTGTATTTTTCACATGTGGAAGATTAATTTATTGATTAACAGGTGGAAAACCCCCATCTGCTTCCGTGAAAAAAAAAAAAACAGAAAAAAGTTTCTTTCTTTTTTGTCTAAAACTGCAAATAAGATGAGGCTGTTTAATTCTGTGGATGTCCACTGCAGGATGAACTGTACAGCACAACAAGAATTAGAAAACACACATGCAAGCAAAACAGCAAATGGGTTTCAGTAAGTTACTTTCTTAAGCAAGCTTTCTTTAAAAGTACAGGGTATCTATACATGGAATAGAAATGTGTAAGGAAAGCTGGCATCTGAAAAGGTCTTGGTTACAGGAACCATGAAAGCGTATTTCACAAGTGATGGCAATATTTCATTGCAACTGCTAACTGGCTCCTTCATTGTATATCAGGCAGCTGTGCCTGTAAGAGCTGGTTCCGAGTTTAACCTGCCGTTCGCAAGCATCATTATTGCAAGTTTTTAAGTAATCAATTTTATATTTGGTACAGTTTTAGAAAAGCTAAGAATATGGTGCCAGCTAGTATGTGAACACAACAGAATTTCTAGGGAGCTATTCATACACCGGAAATTACTGCATACTCCAGGAACATAAGTTTTTCTAAGGCTACTTAGCAACAATCATGCCATCAAATTAAAAACTAAATCAGTCCTAAATGGGCTTTAGTTTGGTGAAAAGGCAGCGAAATCATGCTGCAGCCCAGTTACTTCACAGTGCTGTTAAAAGTTAACTTCTCAGATACAGCACTCTGGGAGAAGAAAAAGGTAATTAATTCTACTGCATTGGCCTGGAAAGAGCTGTTAATAAGACTTTTCAAAATATTTTAACATCCATCTAGCAAACTAATGCAAAACTTAAATGCTATTAAAATCACCACACACACTTCTTCACTTCTTTTCCTTTTTCCTGCTGGAATAACGGATCATTCTGCATATTCAGTCTGCTTCTGCGAGATTTACTTACCTCCTTCAAACTGCAAGAGGTAAAAAGCACTTTTATCCTGGAAGGAGTGGGTCTACATAGGCAATCATACCAACACAGCTGTCATGACAGTAATGAAGTGATACAGCTCAATTCCCCCATTGCCTTTTCTTTGTATCTTACCTTTATAGTATGTAGCAGTGAAAATACAGCTACACAACGACACACACACACACACAACCAAAGGTAAAAAACCAGCCGACAAAGAAAATCTGTAAAACAACCCACAAAGTCCACAGCAAAACATATCATTATTATTGATTAATAGAGGTAATGGCAATCTACAGGCTAGTGGTTTTCCAAATGTAAATTTTAGATGCTGAACTTGTTTACAATTTCACGTTCATCGGCATTCTCTTGCACCATGACATACACGCTTAGAGAAAAAAAACAGTACTAAATGTACAGGAAAACAACAAAAACAATTTTCTACCAAATGGATGAAGTAAATGGAACAGAAGTTTCCTCTTTTTCCCCTGCATTTCAGCTGTGTCAGAGATACTTTGTTAGAAGAACTTTGAAAAAGATGGACTCAACTAAAATCTAATCACTACACGACTTCAATATAGCGTGCAACAGTGATTTCTAAGCAGAACGCTTTGATTAGGTCAAGTAGCAATGATCTGATGTGTCTGAAAATAAAACATGGTTAGTTTCCTCAAAACACAGGTAATGGTGTGTATGATGCCTGCAACGCATCGTGCATATGAGGTGTGCATGATGAAGGACACTCCATTCCAGCTATGTCAGCTGGGACTATGTTTCTCACCTTCGTGAAAAATACCTTCAGTGCTGCAAAATGGAAGCAGTGGTGATGATTATACAAGGATATTTGGATGCTAGTTCACTCATTCATGCACTCACACATGTCCCACAATGCAAATAAGATTTTTTTAATCCCCTGAAAGCAAGAAAAATATTTAAGAGACACACAACACATTTGTGCAGTAACTGTATGTGATGTGAAATAATGTAAATCTTTATGACAGTGGCCCACGGTGCTTAGAGAAAACAAAATTATCAAGTTCCCTATTCTTGGAAATGGTAGAAGAGTGACAGCAAAACTGCCACTTGGGACTTCAAAGGGCAGACTTCGATCTGTTTGGGAAGTTACTCAATAAAATCCATTGGGAATCGGTTTTGAAGGGTATAGCAGTCCAGGAAGGCTGGACACTACTTAGGGAGGAAATCTCAAAGGCACAGGAGCAGGCTATCCCTACATGCCTTAAGAAAAGCTAGTGGCACAGAAGACCAGCCTGGCTGAATAGGGACACATTGCTGAAGATCAGGAAAAAACAGAGCTTATGGCCTCTGTAAAAGAGGGCAGGCCACTCATAGTGAGTATAAAGATAATGTTCGGTTATGTAGGCAGATTATTAGAAAGTCCAAGGCCCAGCTGGAAATTAATCTGGCTTTGAAAGTAAAGGACTGTAAGAAAAGCATTTATAAATATATTAATAGCAAAGGAAAGAACAGAGAGAGCCTCCATCCCCTGCTAAACTCAGAGGGAAATACAGTAACAAAAGACAAGGATAAGGCTGAGGTGCTTAATGCTTTCTTCGCCTCAGTCTTTAGTAATAGAAACACTTACTGAGGGAAGCCAACCCCCCAAGCCAAGAGAATGGGACCAGAAGCAAAATGTCCCCCTCACAATTAATGAGGAGACGGTCTGAGACCTACCACTGTGTCAACGTCCATAAATCTATGAGGCCAGATGGAATACACCCTAGAGTACTTGGTGAACTGAAGACCACGCTCCATCATTTATCATCAGTCCTGGCTTACTGGAGAGGTCCAAGCTGATTGAAAGTCAGCAAATACAACACTCATCTATAAGAAGGGAAGGAAGTATGACCCGGGAAATTACAGGCCTGTCAGTGTGACTTCAGTGCCAGGGAAGGTGATGGAGCAGATCATCCTGACGCAGCACACGCAGGACACCCAGGTCATCAGACCCAGTCAGCATGGGTTTGTGAAGGGCAGGTCCTGCTTAACAAACCTGATCTCCTTCTGTGACTGGGTGACCAGCTTGTTGGATGAAGGAACTTGTCTGCATTGACTTTAGTGAGGCATTCGACGCTGTTGCCCACAGCATTCTCCTAGAGAAACTGACTGCTCTTGGCTTGGATGGGCATACGCTCTGCTGGGTGGAAAACTGGTTGGATGGCTGAGTCCAAAGAGTCGTGGCCAAAGAAGTTAAATCCAGTTGCCGGCCGGTCATGAGTGGTGTCCTCCAGGGCTCAG